>NC_043700.1:8122007-8140786 GCF_006229205.1 Suricata suricatta | reverse complement strand
TCATTTCCCTTGCCTTGGAGGATGTGTCTAGTAGGAGATTGCTGCGGTGGAGGTCTAGGAGGTTTTTTCCTACTTTCTCCTCGAGGGTTTTGATGGTTTCCTGTCTCACATTCAGGTCCTTCAGCCATTTTGACTAGAAATCTTACTTTAATACAAACTTCATGTTTCAACCCCCCCCTTCCCATTAAATTTGGCTACCGGTTGTCAGTTATACATCGTTACTATCGCTCTAGTCAACAATTAACAAATTTTGGTGTAGGTAAGAGATGAAATCATTTATCTATGTTTCCTGTTTTAAATACATGTTTAGTCACTCATCTAAAAGAAAAAAGGAATACTATTACTACCAATTCACCATTAAAGATGCTAATAGACAATGTAAGTGTAAATACACACCACAGAAAATAGTGAACAGTGTAAAAAGATAAAATAATTTCACTATATATTTCCACATTCACTTAATTTCTACAGATAGCTTTCCTCACCTATAGAAATTCAGGTTTAAATGAATATGCTTGCATCTCAATGGTGCTAATGTGAATGGTTACTCATGGGCATAAATATCCTCTGTCTAAAAGTTAGAGGTAGCTGGTTGAGTAACTAACAAATTCAAGCTTCTTATTAACAATGAAAGCTTTTGAATTCTAGATGTACTGGGAATGTACAAACATAACCTCTGTCCTAAAAAAAACCTTATCATTTCCTTCAGGAGGCAAATCTAACACACACGAAATGATTGAAGACAACATAAAATTAGGACAAAGGTGTGTTATTTGAGCTGCAAAAGCTGTAAAAGTTCACAGGCAAAGAGACAGCGGAAGCTAGAATAATTGGGAGCCTTTATGGAGGAAGCTCTCCCATTTGACAATTCACAGTATTGAATGCTTTCAGCTAACCACCTCCTGGTAACTGTGCACCTGAACTTTTACTATAAAAATATAACCGCATTTAGAAATGGAAGCAAGGGAAATTTTTCTTTTTAAATTTAGGAAGTGTTTCTTGACAAAAATTTGATTTCCTATGAACAACGTGATTTTACTTACATATTTTTGAGACATGCCGTTCCACAGAATATAGGAGAACCAGTAATAAATGAAACCTTAATGTGCAAAATTTCTGTGGCATAAAGACCAAATAAAATAACCTGAATCTTACTTAGTTTTACATTCACAAGTTTAGAAAGCAAATTATTCTGGAGGAAGAGATTATCCCTGGAAGAATAAAAAAGAATGCTAAGTCAGAGAATTCCACACTGGCTAAGGCGTAATAAAAGATTTTCTCAAGAATTTAAAACTGTATTATGGGCCAGCAGTCCCATAACATAAAATATATTTGGGAGGAAATGTAGTGATTCATTATATGATCACTGAGAGCAAAAACGCAAAATATTATTTTTAATTTACAAATAGTCACAGTGGAAATCCAAGCACCTAAGAGAGCATGGCAGGAGGAGAGAAGGGGAAGAATGCATCAAAATGGACTTTTTGTCTGCCTTCAAGATTTATAGAGTGGCTTTTCCACAAGTTCACTTTGGGGCACCTGGGTGGCTCAGTCGGTTGGGCGTCCGACTTCGGCTTAAGTCATGATCTCAGGAGTGTGAGTTCGAGCCCCGCGTCAGGCTCTGTGCTGACAACTAGCTCAGAGCCTGGAGCCTGCTTCAGATTCTGTGTCTCCCTATCTCTCTGCCCCTCCCCTGCTCATGCTGTCTCTCTCTGTCTCTCAAAATTAATACAAAACATAAAAAAATTTTAAAAAAAGATTTATAGAGGAGAGTCTTACACTGGATGAGGGAGATCTAGATAATCAAGATAAATGGAAAAGTTATAATGATCTGTACTGAGAGACGCTAGATAAATGTGCAACAGCTCAGAGGAGAACAAGAGAAAATCTCATGGGTGATTTTCTTACTTGCCACTGTTGAACACATAGTACACCATTTTTAAGTGAATATTCTTTAGTTGACTCCACATTCCAACATGAGAATAGTTAATATCCTAGAGCAGGAGAGTGCCATGAATATATATATGTATATAAATATAAATATATAAATATAAATATATATATATATACACACACACACACACACACACAAAATGGGTCGTGAAAAAAATAAAATGGCATGAAAAAATACTAGGTATACCCCACTTAGAAATAGAGTTCGAATTTAAAAAGCACACTTAATAACTTTTAAATACTAATCATCATTTAAAGATGTGCATATGAAGAACAAAAGAAAAAAATTTAAAGAGCAAAATCTATTGAAATAATCAATAGGTTACTATAAAATGTTCAGATGCTCTTCAAGCCTTTCAAGAGGGAATATGAAAAAACAAGTGGTACAAAATTGTGCACCAAATTACATTTTCTTTGTTATTTCCCAACATGATCTCTGATACAATAGCTGAGTACACTAGCAGTCATAAGTAAATAAGAATCAGATTAAAACTGGAAAGGATAAATCCAGTGAACTATTTCTGATGTCATAAACTGTGAGGCATTAACAAATTTCAATAAATGAAGGAGGAAAATGTACACATAAATTCAATAAATTACTTAACTGAAAAGGTATTTGAAACATGAATATTTTGCCTTAATTGAGAATAAATGTTTATTTTCCACATGAAAACCGTGTCAAGGAAAAAGTCAAAATTAAGTAGATCTCTAAAATAAATAGTAAGCATACGTCCACATCAATAAATTGGGCTTTTGTTTTATTGAGCTTTTCCTTTTCCTTTTGCAGATTTAATAAACATGGCAAAGGAAATGACTAGCTTCCAGCCATTACCTGTGTACCTGGGAACTGGGCCACACTGGACCCGTCCTTCAAAGTGAATAGTTAATATTGCTCATCTTCTTAATTTATCTATAAGAAAGGACAGAAAAGCAAAATAACAACAGAGCCCTGGGGATGATTTCACTAATAGTGAGGACCCTTTGGGCGAAAGAGTCTCCAAAGTACACCTTAGTCAAAAAGACCATTAGACTGTAACTTTATTAACTTAGAACATACACCATGGCAGTGGGAACCAAGAGGGCACTGAACACGGGGCAACAAGAGCACATTCTCGAAAGAGAAGACAGGTGGCTTGGTATCTATTATCCAACTGCTTTATCTCCAAAGAGAAAAAGGCAATAATCTTGATGGTTTTCTGTGTACATATTAAGATAAAACATACATAGACATCAAACTTGCTATGCTTTTTAAAAAGCCATGGATACGTATTTCGTATCTAAAATGCAGCCAAATATAAATAATGCAAAACGCATTTGGAAAGGAATCTTAAATGTTTTTCATGTAAAGCAAGTCATACTTGTCATGGAAGTCACATTTATGCATATATTAATATACCTTTGGGTGCAGTTTTTCAAAAAGTATACTAAGTCGAGTACATTTCTATAAATTCAATGTCATGTTATTACAGATGATATAGGAAAAATCAGACGCAATATTGACGCTAAAGAGAAGGACTAATACACATGTTTCAAAAGTTAATTTTTTTTCTAAGATGTCTCAAACACCCCAGGGATTTGCCCTGATCTGGGATGGCTCCATAACTCTCCAGTGTGTCTACCATGACCTTGGATAGCTCCCATATTCCCTGAAGTTCTAATGAAACACTGTGTCTTTCACTTACACCCCAAGTGTGTCTATACCGGCCAGCCCCATAATTCCCAGGTGTGTATATACTGACTTGTGATTTCCCCTAACTCTCCAGGTTTACCAACTATAATGTAGGATGACTCTCTCATGCACAGTGGTTTCTAATCTATCCTTGGACATCACCCTAATCTCACAGGTTGTACACACAAAACAGGAAAGTCTCTCCAATCTTCAGGCTTGTCCACACTGACCAGTATTGGATCTATACTTGCCCAGTTCCATCACAATCCTTGGATGTCTTTTCAATTTCCCAGGTGTATCTTTTCTTACGTAGGATGTCTCTCTAACTCACCAGTTTATACCCTAATCTTGAAAGCCTCTTTAGTTCCTCACAATGGTCTAAATGAAACTAAATGGCTCCCTCATCTTCCAAGTGTGGCGACCCTGACACTGTATGTCTGCGTAACTCCCCTGACACATCTACACTGGCCTGGCACGTCTTCCAAGCTTCCCAGGCAGTCTTACTGTGACTTGGTATGTTAAGAGTTCACTCATTTCATTTTAGAAACTATAATTTAAGACAGAAGCAAACTCATTTGGAAACATTAGAAATATCTTAGACTGTATGTACATTCTTCATAAAATATTGATAAATTTTCTGAACAAAAGAAAATATTTCAATAAGAATTCACAGAAGAATTGAGCCAATTAAGTGTACAGAATATAATAAAACTGAGGATCACAAAATGGGTATGGCTTATATATGAGTCTATTAAGAAGATAATCTGTGCTAGTCCAAATGCATACTTTGCTAAAAGGAGTTAATCTGTGTTAATGATTCAAGGAAAAGTTAACATTTTTACTGTCAAAGCAGGGTAATGGTAATGTTAGCAAATACTGTATCTCAAAATTCTCTAATGGCAGAGAGATGCTAAGTACAAAGTAGAATTAATTCCATGTATTAACAGGGACATGGGGGGGGCTGTTGCCATAATAAATTAATTCTGCTGGTGCAAATACCCTAATATATTGCAAATAATTATTCGTTTCTTTAAAAGAACAGCATAGGAAATAGCACTTTAATATTTTTCAAAATAATTCACTTCACTTTGTAAGACAAGGAATATCCTTAGGGAAATTTTCAAATAAGGATTAAACTCGGAGACAGATTGCCTCAAAACAGAGATCATCAACTGTACTTGCAAATGAGGCATCAGTGCAGAGCATTTTTGAACATTTCCATGTTAATTACTAGTTAAATTGTACTTATTTGTAATTGTGAAAATCAACACTCTGAAAGTTATTTTTAAAGACTACCACACGGAGCAAGCATTGCACTTACCCTGTAACTCAAATCCTCACGTAGTGAGCAACTCTTAAGGTTAAGGCTTCGCGTCTTCGCTGCTCATTCCGAGGCTATGGAAGCTTAAAACAATCCAAAACTTGTCATCTACCTCCTCAGTCTTTCAGTTACTAACAATTATATACCAGGTGCCAGGAATCAACTCAATTATCTGCATATTAGTAAATATTTTCCCATTTCATATCCTACAGGGAAATTAAGCTACTTAGGATTCAATTTTAACTACTTATTCAGATATTCAGTGTCTATGGATAAGATTACCTGTGAACTTGTTGGGATTTTTGGACACTTATTTATAAGTGCCTAGAGGGGCACCTGGGGGCTCAGTCGGTTAAGCGTCTGACCTGGGCTCAGGTCATGATCTTGCCATTTATGAGTTCAAGCCCCTCATCAGGCTCTGCGCTGACAGCTTGGAGCCTGGAGCCTGCTTCGGGTTCTGTGTCTCCCTCTATCCCTCTGCTCCTCCCCTGCTCATGCTCTCTCTTTCTCTCAAGAATAATTAAACATTAAAAAATATCTATTTAAAAAAAGAACCTGAATATCTTCCATTAGGAAACTGCATCTAAAAATGCATCAGATTCATATTTTAATTTACTTGGAATTAAAAAACATTTTTAAGCTTATTTATTTTGAGAGAGACAGAGATAGCATGAGTGGGACAAGGACAGCTAGAGTGTGTGTGTGTGTGACAGAGAGAGAGAGAGAGAGAGAGAGAGAGAGAGAGAGAACTCCAAGCAGACTCTGTGCTGCCAGCACAGACCCCAAGGTGGGGTTCAAACCCATGAAGCCATGAGATCATGACCTGCATGAAACCAAGATTCAGATGCTTAACCAACTGAGCCTCCCAAGCATCTGCTATTTACTTGGAATTAAAATGGACACGATATCCTAGGCAAATTTTGAGTGTAGAGTTTTGTTTTTCATCTACACCCTAACTTTTTGAACTGCAGAAATTGATAAATTACTGTAATATTCATTAAGAAGTGGGGATGATGTAAAATATGTTACATATATTTGTATTTCAGGCAGCGTTTTAAAATATGCACATATTTTACACACTTAAATCTGATTTGTTTTGAGTTTTTTGGCTCCAAATTACAGAGATGACTGCTAATCTAAGGTGTTGAATATATGTTTAAAATACAGCTATAAGATCACTATTATTCATAAGATCAAGATTATTCAAGTAAATAATCAGATATACCTTATAGTTTGATAGACAACCATATTTTCTTTTCCTAACACAGAAACCTTCAAACAGTGACTTCTGCTAATGTTATTTGAACACAAAAACCTTAAAAAACATAACTACTTAGTATTAAAAATTTCACTCTTGTAAAATTATATCAATGAAGGGGCACCTGGGTGGCTCAGTTGGTTAAGCTCTTGACTTTGGCTCAGGTCATGATCTCACCATTCATGATAGTGAGCTCTGTGCGCACACACTCTGTCTCTCAAAAAAATAAATAAATAAAAATTGTGATATATCAATGAAATTCAAGCTTCCATGGTTGAAGAGAAAAATTGTATTTATTTATATATGGTGAGAGAGAGAGGAAGAGAAAGAGACATTTAAAACGTGTTTTAGGGGTGTCTGGGTGGCTCAGTTGGTTAAGTGTCTGACTTCGGCTCAGGTCAGGATCTTGCGGTCCATGGGTTCAAGCCCCATATGGGGCTCTGTGCTGACTGACAGCTCAGAGCCTGGAGCCTGCTTAAGATTCTGTGTCTCCCTCTCTCTCTGCCCCTCCCATGCCCATGCTCTGTCTCTCAATAATAAATAAACATTAAAAAAAACATGTGTTTTACTGTAGTAAATGACCTTTTTAATGATCCATTCAGTAAGAAAAAATTATTTCCCATCAGAAATTTCACAGATTTCAAAACTGTCTGAATGCACAATACTGAAATTACCCAAGCTCAGGTATTGCTTTTTTTTAAATTATTTTTAGCATCTGCCATTTTCCCATGAAAGCACATCCATTCTGTCATCTAATTAGCATTATGGCAAGTTATGACAAACCAGATAGTGTAGGTAGGGAATCAAAGATAACATATTTGGTCCGTAGAAATAATCCTATTTGTTTGCCTTATTTTTCAGACTCACCTCACATTTTCTTGACTCGTTTTCTGAAAATCAGACCGAAGTCCAGTTGTATTACCTTGGATCATTCTGAATAAACTGCATTCTTTGGAAAACTCAGTGATCTGAATATTTGATTACAATAGAAATGGCTTTCCAAATTTGGGAGCTTTGAAAATTTTATTTTGCTATCTGTATAGTGAAAATACTCCTAAATGCTCATTTTTAATTCCCTTTGTATTTTGCTTCAGTTATTTTTAAACTACAATAGTGCTCGGCAACAGAGCGAATCCACCTGCTTTACTAAACATGAATAAGACTGCGTCTGTTAACTTTAAGCTATTACCATGGCAACTGTCTTTCTCGCACAAATGAATAAATGACTTTATAAAATACATTTTTGAAACATTACTGTGATAAATTTATGAAATTAAGAGAGCATTTGTAATTGTTTAAAAACTAGGAAAAAATAATAGTATGCATTTCTGTGTGATCTTATCCCTGATTATTACCTTGGAACAAATTTTGAGAAGTGGGATTAACTGGAGACCATACAAACATTCTTAAGAATCTTTTTTTAACATTTATTTATTATTGTGGGGCGCCTGGGGGCTCAGTCGGTTAAGCCTCCAACTTTGGCTCAGGTCGAATCTCACGTTCGTGGGTTCAAGCCCCGCATCGGGCTGTGTGCTGACAGCTAGCTCAGAGCCTGAGCCTGTTTCGGATTCTGTGTCTCCTTCTCTCTCTGCCCCTCCCCGTCTCATGCTCTGTCTCTCTCTGTATCAAAAATAAATAAAACACTTAAAAAATTAAAAAAAACATTTATTATTGAAAACAGAGAGAGACAGAGTATGAGCAGGGGAGGGCAGAGAGAGTGGGGACACAGAATCCGAAGCAGGTTCCAGGCTCCGAGCTGTCAGCCCAGAGCCCGATGTGGGGCTCGAACCCATGAACCATGAGATTATGACATGAGCTGAAGTCAGATGCTTAATTGACTGGACCACCCAGGCGCCCCAACATTCTTAAGAATTTTGTGATTTGGGTTGACAAGTTTGGTACCAGTCTACTTTGTAATTTATAACAGATTCTGAGAAAGGGAGGAAAATTTGTTAAAGACTACTATTAACGTGTTTTCTTTTGAAAGCTGAAATTTGGTTATTCAGATTGATGAGAGACTCAAATTAATCACTGAAAAATATATTTGCATGTAAAAAATATCATTTAATCTTATAATTATGGAAATCATCTTTGAATGATAGGGGTTTATATGTAAAACTTTTATAGAGAACTTCTAGACTACTTAGACATAAAAAAAAAAATTCCAGAGATTTAGAACAAAAATCACATCAGGAATTTAACCTGCCTCAAGAGATCCTTTCACTTTGCATGTACACAGTTGTCATAAGTCATTGTCAGCCTGTTATATCAGCAAACATTTAGTGACTGGTGGTTATGTGCCAGTGACTGTGCTAGAACATGCTAGAACACTGAAGAATCTGATGATGAAGGACGTTGAAGACCCCATAGAGCTACAAAATAACAATAAGACCCAAAAGAGCTACAAAGTAACAATCCAGCAGGGAACACAGCCCAGAAAAATCAATTACATGTTACTACTGCTCCACAGGAGTACAGCAGGTGCAATGGGATTGAAGGGAAAGCACATAAAACCTGACCTGAAATGGGGTCAGGGCAGGTTCTCCACCCAACCATCCCTGATGGCAAGGGTAAACTCGGGAGTCCAGGAAGATGGAAAGGGGTTTTTGCTGCTCTTGCTGTTTGTTATGAAGCAACAGCAAATGCATAAAAAGAAAGACAATGTAAATTCCATACAGCTAGAGCAGAATTTAGTGATTTCCACTGACCAAAACAACTGATGTTTATTTTCATACTTTTGTTGTTTCTATACGTTCTCTTTCTTCTGTATTTCTACACGTAGAAACTCCTTGATGGAGAACTATATAAAATTTTTTGAAATATCTAGCAATTCCATCATACAACATTAAGTGGTATTAACATTTCTGTGTATTTCTTTGCACTTTTTTAATGTTTATTTTTGAGAAGTAAAGCACACAAGCAAGGAAGGGGAGACAGAAAAAGACACACAGAATCTGAAGGATGCTCCAGCTGTCCGCACGGAGCCCGACGTGGGGCTCAAACCCACGCACTGTGAGATCACGACCTGAGTCAACCTCAGATGCCTAACCAACTGAGCCACCCAGGTGCTTCTGCATTACTTTTTTCAGTGTAGCTGTGTAATTTTTTAAATTGGAGTTATTGAGTATACATAATTTTAAACCTGTTTTTCTACGTAACATTGAAATATTTCCCCATACCATTGCATATTTTAAATTCTTTTTAAAAATAATATTTTTGGTGACTACAAATACATCATCGTCAAAATGTACCAAAATATACTTACCCCAGCTCCTAACTTTTTTGCAATTAGTAATTTGCTATGAACTAAATCGTATTCTCCCAAAATTTATATGTTTAAGTCCTAACACCAATATCATGGTATTTGGAGGTGGGGCCTTTGCGAGGTAATCAGGTTTAATGAACTTATGGGCAGATCCCATGAAAGGATTAGTGTCATTTTAAAAACACAGATCTGGGGCACGCGGGTGGCTCAGTCCGTTAAGCATCAATTTCAGCTCAGGTTATGATCTCACCACTTGTGGGTTCGAGCCCCACATTGGGCTCTGTGCTGACGGCTCAGAGGCTGGAGCCTGCTTCCAATTCTGTGTCTCCCTCTCTCTCTGCTCCTCCCTCTCTCATGCTCTGTCTCTCTCTGTCTTTCAAAAATAAATAAACATTTAAAACAACTAAAAAAAAAAAAAGAACACAGATCAGAGTTCCTGCTCCCTCAGCCATGTGGGAGCAAGACATAGCATTTATAATTTTTTCAAGTTGGCTTATCTATTTTGAGGGTGAGAGAGCATTCATGAGTAGGGGAGGGGCACAGAGAGAAGGAAAGAAAGAATCCCAAGCGGGCCCTGTACTGTCAGTCCAGAGTCCTATGTGGGGCTTGAATTCATGGAACTGTGAAATGACCTGAGCGCATAACTGACTGAGCCATCCAGGTGCCCCATTTATAATTATTTTTAAACTAGAAAAAATATCAGTATATATTTATGTGTAATACTATTCCTGATTACTTCCTTAGGAGAGATTTTGAGAAGTGGGATTACTGGAGAAGAGTATACAAATAGTTTTAAGGATTTTGATGGAAATTTCCAAGCTTATTCTAGAAAGAATACCTTCCTACCGATAGCATATGAGAAATTTCATCTTCTAACCATCTTTTATTATCATATTATCTTTTCATTAGCTGCATAATTTTTTATCTTGGTCTAACTTTTCAGTTCAGATATGCAAAATAAAGCTAAAGGCTCTTAGTCACATTATATATAGAAATAATTATAAACTATGATGACAGCGTATACTCATGGCTAACAAAGTTAAAATTTTAAAAAACTGGGATTTAAAACTTTGTTTTTCAAATTGAGAAGATAGGTATAGCTTTTCTCATTAGTTGAAATTTTTGAACACTCCTTATCAAGTGACTATTCCCAGGATCATAAGGGAACATAAGGAGGAATGACAGCGTCCGTGGGTCACTCAGTCAGTTAAGCGTCTGACTTCAGTTCAGGTCATGCTCTCACAGTTCATGGGTTCGAGCCCTGCATCAGGCTCTGTGCTGACAACTCAGAGCCTGGAGCCTGTCTTCAGATTCTGTGTCTCCCTCTCTCTCTTCCCCTCCCCTGCTCACACACTCTGTCTCTCTCTCTTTGTCTCAAAAATGAATAAACACTAAAATTTTTTTCAAAAACAAAGGTACTCAATGAAGTTACTCCCTGAGTTTTTCACCCACAGTTGTTTTCCATTACATCAAGGCTACATAATATGAAACTTCCCTTAGAATTGAGAATATTTTTGTACCTTTTGCCATGCTTCTGCATGATCTAAAATGGGACAAGTTCATAAGTTGAGCATTTTTTGTAGAAGACCAAAAAAAGAACTTTAAATATAATCCCAAACATCCAGGCTAACCCCCTGACCAACAGAATTTGCCACTAAGATTAGCAGTATTTACAACTAAGATTTCCACCTTCCAGAAGATTCAGAGATGGTATTGACAGCGTGTGTTGCCAGAATGAAGCCAGTGCCAACATTCGCTGCACCTAAGGAAAGCCCCAAATGCATGCCTCTGTTTTCTGTAGACAAGAACAGTTTTCATTTACACAGAATGTTTCAAAGCAGGCACAGGACTCTAGGCAGTTCTGGATTAATATCAAGTTCTGGATCAATAGTTAAGATTCTATAAAACATATATACCTATGATTGAAGATTCTGTGTAATATATGTACAATGCTTATGAAACTCACACTCCTGAGAATGATTAAATTAGCTTTTGCAAGAGACAACTTCACACATTAGAAGGAGATTTCTTGTCCGCCTGAAACCAGCACTGCCATGTGAGCAGGTCCCTCCAAAGTCACAAGAGAAGACAACAATTAAGGTAGACACATCAGCTCCCATCCACCTCAGCCAGAAGTGACATGCCATTTGTGCTCATGGTTCCTGAGCCCCAGCAGTATGGAAGGCCAGGCAGTGGAGAGGTGCTGGAGGGAAGGTGACATGCATTTCCACATATCCTGACCAACGGTTATGGAAATCTGTCATGCCTGAAAGAGTTAACAGAGGTCAGATTTCTACCATGAAATCTGCATTGAATGTGTCCTCAGCCTTGCATTAGATGGTCTGGGAAATAGAAAATATTTTAAACATAATCCCTACCCACAAGAATTCTAAAATTCCTAATATGGTTAAGGGGTTGACAAAAAATGTATGAATAATTTAAGAGCTTTTTTTTTTTTTTTTGCAATACAGAAGCTGAAAACTTTAGAATTGTAGGAGGAGATCCACAAATACTCAGAGTAGGCTTCATTAAAAAAAAAAAAAAGGTAGGGCAGGAGTTTGTCCCTAAAGGACAGCAGAGTGGGATTTAGATAGGAGCAGGAAAGAAGAAAGCGCATCTGAGGCAAGATGATGGGCTCCAGGGACAGCCAAGGTGAGAATAAGCATGACAGCCTCCAAGAACCTCATGGAAATGGGCCTAATTAGAGAGTACATTTTGAGCAATGGTGGAAGATAAAATTAAGCAGACAGAGCAGAGAATCTTGGAAACCACACAGAGGATCTTAGAACTGATACAATAGAAATGTGAGAAACATAAAATTCTTGAGCAAAAGGCTGAGATGTATTTGTTTAAAAATTGCACTTCACCCTTTTTCATGAGGACGTGAAGTAGCTTTGAAAATTAGGCATCAAGGAATAAAACTGAGGAAAGTCTGTTTTGAATTTAATGGACTTCATAAACTTAATGAAACAGAAGGAAGAGATGCTGGCCTACACAGGACTTGAAACAATAGCTGGGCAGCGATTACTCACCTGTGTGATGAGTCTAGCTCTTAATTTTCTTTTTTTTTCTGTTTTATTATTTATTCTTAAGAGTCAGAGAGAGATAGCACAAGCAGGGGAGGGGCAGAGAGAGAGAGGGAGACACAGAATCTTAAGCAGGCTCCAGCCTCTGAGTAAGCTGTCAGCACAGAGCCCAATGTGACGCTTGAACCCACGAACCATGAGATCATGAACTGAGTGGAAGCCAGACACTTAACCAATTGAGCCACCCAGGTGCCCCTAGCTCTTAATTTTCTTACTTTAAACAAAAAAGGAAAGTAGAGTAGGTTAAATAGTTTGTACTGGTTAGGCCAAAAGGAAATCCCCTTCACCCGTGTGTCATGATACAAGTAGTGTTTGAGGACCACTTGATGGGCAGTGGTCTGCGAGGTGAGTCCAGGGATGCAGGAGAAGGAAGAAGGAACATGACCAGCACAAGGGCCCCTGCACCATTTCTAGCAACAAACACCCAACGGCCAAAGTAATATGGCGGCAGTGGTGATCCAACTCTAGTAGAAAGTGCTTTGTGTGAGTCTGTCTTGGGACTCCCTAAGTATTCTCTGAGAAGTGTTAGTGAAGGAGGGTGGGTGCATTCTTGAGTTTTCACACATTAAAAGAGACATCACTGCAACTGAAGCCAAGAGCCATTCACAGAGCTCAACACAGACACTCCCGCGAACGTAATTAGACTCCCTTTCCTTTCCACTCGTCCCTTTTATTTCTGCCAAGGAGCATAATATTGATGTTGCTCAGACTGCACACGTGCTGGCATTGATTATTTAGACAAGATAAGGAGATGGCTTATATGAATAATTTAACTCACCATGACTAATGGTATTGCTTTGGGAACACCCAAACTCCAGTCAGAAAATCACACGATCTTGATGCTCTAAGAAACCTCTGGCAATCATTCATAGCACCTTCTCTTCTTCACATAATGCCACACCTAAATCATTATGATGACTACAAATTTAACATCTTTTGGAACAGAAGACAGCATACTCTATAATTGATAGATGGCCTTAGACATAGTAAGATGTATCTAGTTGACAGATTGCTGGTTTTATAGAGAGAGATAACTAAAAGTTTACTCTCCAAAGTAAAGAATAAGAAAACCAGTACAAAAAAAAAAGGCTTGCTAATGCAATAGCAATATAACAACGCTCATTCTTAAGATTTTAAAACAAACTAGCTGAGGAAAATTAAGATAATGTTAAGATAAATTTTCTAACCCCCCTCCCTGAAGCCTGCACTATTCCTTTTTCAAATGCCTAAAACATGTTTCATGTGTTGTTATACATGTTCTTGAGTGACCACCAAGAAAAAGCGTGACCACTTTTTGTCTTAGAAAAGCATGCTGTTAAAAAATACACATTTTATTATTAAAGGGTAATGACAATTGGTTTGATCTCATTTAATACTATTTCCTAGGCAATATAGAGAAAATCAAAGTTTAAGCCAAATTCAAGAAAATATGAACAACTAACAATTACAATGAAATATCAACATGGTAAATCAGCATTCTGTCAGTCACATCCACCATTTTTTACTCTTTCTAGGTAATGAGTAAATCAACATTGTTCACTCACAGATATTTACTGATTCTCTCATTGTGCAGATGATACAGTTTTGTCCTTGCATTAACAGGCAGCAATCCTCTAAGCCACTGGCTTCTAGACTGTGGTCTTAGAACTTACTTAACACCTTATGACATATTTGGGGTTTCTCTTAAAGAAAAGGTACCAATCTGTCCATTCTAACATCTTGCTACAATATCAGCAAAAGGAATTTATGAACTTGTCCACATTACAAAATGCCACTCTACAATGGGGGGAAAAAAGGTTGAATTCAATGAAGTCTAAACATGATGACTAAAAAGTCATGTTTCCTGGGTCTCCTGGGTGGTTCAGCCAGTTAAGCATCCAACTCTTGATTTGGGCTCAAGTCATGATCTCAAGCCCACTCCAAGCTCCATGCTGGGCATGGAGCCCACTTAACATTCTCTCTCGTTCTCTGCCCCTCCCCTGTTCACACACATGCATGAATACACATGCGCTCTCTCTCTCTCAAAAGTTATAAACATTTATTAAATAAATAAATAAATAAATAAATAAATAAATAAATAAAAGTCAGGTTTCCTTTCAATCAAATAATCATACCTAGCAATCTTTTGAGAGTCTCCAAACAACAGATTAACATTTTGTTTAAGAGGACAACCTACAAAGTTTTTTTAACTCTCTTTGATACTCTTTCTTTGTTTGCTTGCTTCATTTGTTCATCAATTTTGCTCATTTCTTTAAAATAAAATTTCTTTAGGGGCATCTGCATGGCTCAGTCAGTTAAGCATCCACCTTCAGCTCAGGCCATGATCTCACAGTTCATGAGCTAGAGCAGGTTCAGAGCCTGGAGCCTGCTTCAGATTCTGTGTCTCCTTCTCTCTCTGCCCCTTCCCCACTCACGTTCTGTCTCTCTCTCAAAAAATCAATAAAAGATTAAAACTAAATAAGTACATAAATAAAATAAAACAAAATAAAATTTCTTTAAACTGGAAACACTGAAAAAGACCACTTAGATAAATGGTTATATGAACAATTTTGAAAACATTAATAGAGACTTGTACAAATTAATCTTTAGCTTGAAATCTTTGAATGCACATTGTGATATTGACCTATGTGTGTGAAAATGAAACATTATTGACAATCAAGTTAATATGCATTTATGTATTTTTGAGCTGTCCCAAGAACTTATGGAAGCTTCTCTGAAGCATCCTGATCTATAATTTTCTAAGCATGTACTGCCATTTTATTATGTAAGGATTATGAATGGAAAAGGTCTAGTAAAAAGTTTAAATAAGCAAATGGAAAAGAAAAACTCCAGAAAATTCCAGACAAAAATTTTTTTTCTCCAGAAAATAGAAAACTCCAGAAAATTTCAAGACAGGTGGTACAACTTTCTGTTCTTATTTTTTAAATTGATATGATTTCAAATACTCCAAACTTCAGGTCAATTTAATTTGTCAACAATCCATCTAAACTGAAAAGATCGTATTGACTTTTCTATAATTTACCAAGGGCTAAAATAGCATCACTTCTAATGCTGAAAAAAAAAAATTCTAGGGGTCATGGGATATTGACACAGAACAAAATAAGTTTATGATTAGCTTCCATTTGTCAGAATTGCTAACATTACTCTAGTAGCTCGGGGCTGCCAGAATGACATAATAAATCATTAAACTTTAATCAAATGGCAGTCTTGTTGGGACTAAAGTTCAATTCTCCACAGCTTACGCAAAGAAGCTCTCTTTCAATGAGACAGCTGGCCATCACTTATAAAACACCAACTCTTCTCTCAAAGCTCTTAGCAATAAATTATTTGTAAAAATAATTTGTCATGTACATATTTCTCCCACATACGGATATATATTCACAACAAGTGTATGTACGCATTAACTATAACTGCTATGTCTATGTGAATGCCTGTGAGTACATTACCGGTCATCTTTTGATTTTAGGTCCTCTTGGAGCACACTATACACACCGCAAGCGTTTGCTATGGACGTCTTGCCGAAACAGGGGAGCCTTAGTCTCATGGCGGAGACCATGCCCTCTGATACTCAGTAAATACAGCAGATGCACTGATACAGTTGTGTAGGCCACAAGGCACCTATGTTTCTACTAGGTGGTTTCGTGAATTCTAGTTTTGCTTTATAGAATATAGAGATGGCATGATAGAGAGACACATTTTTAAAACTTACAAGTACTATAGTCCCAGAGAAATAATGCAACTTTTCAATATTTTCCTAAGAATAGGCCCCACTGTCTTTCATGTTTTAATAAAACAGATATTTTTCAACTAATCTCTTCTCTCTGCCAGCCCTTCTCCCCATAATGCATCCAATAAAAGCTGGCATTTTGGTGCAGATTGCACATTAGGCAGAAGATAACAGATGAGCGTATCAGCTGTTTTACAAGTGCAAGGGTAAACGTACTGACAAAACTGTGCCACGTGAACCAACCTGACTTTCATCCGTAACATCTGACTCCACCAGTTTTGACCAGTTACCTGTTCATAGTACTCCTTAAGGCTCAGTAAAACAAATGACTTCGTAACATTAAGAAAATGGGCACTGGTTAAAAGGCTTAGAAATTTTCTTTTCCATAAACTTAGGAAAGGCTTGTTTTAAATTCAGTGTTTTCACCTCCTGTGTGTGTTTCTTATAACCTGTTCTCAAGTCATGTCTGCACCGAAGTGTACTTACAGAGCCATCTTCAGGACATTTGTAGAAAACCTCTCTATGAACTAAGTAAGGATAGACCACTCTGATGGGTTTTTTTATCATGCTAAAAGTACAGAATATTTTGTATATGTGTTAATTATAAAATATGTTGGATGAAATTCTACTATAAAGCAAAATAATGCACACTTTCATTCATGTCAGGATGAAACACATGCTGACATGCTAATACATGCTAATACATACATATACACATTTTAAGTACTTAACAGTTTCCACAGGACTTACACATGATCTTATTTCATATTTACAGCATTCTTGTGAAATGAGTAGAGCAGGAATTAGTATAACCTTTTCACAAATCAGAAACTCAGACATACAGACTTTATCCAAAGCATCAGAGGCATTGAACCGTATAGCCATGATTCAAGCCTAAACCTTTGCACTACAAGAAAATTATTTCCAGTAGCAGAGTAATTATTACCTTCATAATCAATGAAGAAAATTATATGTAATTCCTAATTATCCTCAGTCAATAACTTCTTAAAGTATCTATACTGGAAGGTGGAATAATTCTTGGCTATAATGATCATGTATCAGAATCAGACATGTATACCCAGCTCAATTCTTTCATCATTTCTGGACTTTATTTAACTAAGAAGCCTAAAGTAAAACAAGAATGTATTTCACTAATTGAAAGTTAGAGTAGAATTATACAAGACCATGCAAATAATACAAAGTAAATGACCTATGTGATAAACCAGAATATGCAAATACAAATTTGCTGTACTTATATGGCTCTAAGATGTTCTAGAGAAAACCAATGAAATGCCACACTGTCATTTTGGGTGACCATGTGTTCTGGTTTGTTTGGAATGGTAGTAATTGCCTGCTGAAGTGCATTTTTACATACAAATGTGTGCTCATTCGGACACACACATTAAATGACCAACTGAAGATGGTGTGTGAGGGAAAGGGTCCCGCCGGACCCCCTGGGACTAACGGGGAGAGGAAGGCGAGTGTGACAGCACAATGAAAGGCTTACCCATTTTCAAAAGCCATCCATTTTATGCACATCCTGGACAGCACGGGAGACTTAGAATCAGAAGACACACGTTCCAATTCTAGCCTTGTGTTTTGTGAAGCTAGTGGATTTGTATATACAGCTCTGAAATTCTTAAGCCTCAATTTCCTCCTCCCCATGGTTTATGCAAGAACTAAATAGGATGGCCATGTGAAAGCAACTAGAACTCTGCCTGGCAGCCAGGACTTTATGAATGAATGTTCATTATAAATCTGTAAGTCTCTAAGGAGACATGAATCATAATCAAGCAGATGAATTTTTTGAGTGAATTTTTTTATTTTATTTATTTTTGAGAGAGGGAGACACAGAGTGGGGGGGGGGTCAGAGAGAGAGGGAGACACAGAATCAGAAACAGGCTCCAGGCTGTGAGCTGTCAGCACAGAGCCTGATGCAGGGCTTGAACCCATGAACCATGAGATCATGACCTGAGCTAAAGTCGGCCACTTAACCAACTGAGCCAGCCAGGCACCCCTTGAGTGAATTTTAAGGGACAGGGAAGGCATTACTTTTACAAGAGAAGATTTTTTTATATCTTATTTAAATTCATCTATTTCTTTAAATTACCAATTCTAACAAATAAACCAAGCAAGTATGGGTTTCCCTAGTATGAAAGAAATACCAAAAACCACTATATACTAGTTGACGTAGGGCCTCGCTGATTCATGGGCTTTTCTAATGAAAATATTTCTCCCTAAAGATAAAGTTCCTAAACTTACACATTGTAAGTCTAATTTGAAATCCAGAAGGAAGCTATAATTCTATCCCTAAAAACAAACAAATCATATACATTACACAAATACTGTACATGTATAAGTACAAATTATACATACATATGTAATACACACATATGCAAAACAAAACACACAATTTCAAGAGGTTTGTGAAAAACTCTAAAACCTGTCTCCTAGGACTTTAGCCAAGCATGTCTAAATGGGGGTACTGGCATGCTCTTTG
>NC_043700.1:8093802-8121907 GCF_006229205.1 Suricata suricatta | reverse complement strand
TATATATATATATATATATATATATATATATATATATATATGACCACCTGGCTGGCTAATTGGTTTAGCATCGGACTTCAGCTCAGGTCATGATCTTACAGCTCATGGGTTCAAGCCCCTTGTTGGGGCTCTGTGCTGACAGCTCAGAACCTGGAGCCTGCTTTGGATTCTGTGTCTCCCTCTCTCTCTGCCCTCCCCCACTCATGCTCTGCCTCTCTCAAACATAAATAAAACATTATAGTATTAAGAAAAGAAAAGCTGGGTTAGCCAACTGTATTGATTTCAGGTTTCATGCTCAAGACTGAAAATTGCTGCAGGATGTGACAGCAGCACTGGGCCATGCAAGGCAGGATGACACCAGCTGCCCATCACTGACCTAAAGGAGAGAGCCTTGGAAGGAAGAAAGTAGAGGGCAGGACCACTGGCTCCAAGGAACTGGGGAAAGCAGAGCCTTGGGGCCGCCTCCCTGCTGGCACAGAGACCTCTGGCACACTTTGGGGATCTCCTACAAAGCCACTTCCTGCTTTTATTTTAAGTAGACTATCTAATTACATTTGCATAAAAATGACTGGTGGATGGGGGAAGCAGGAGATCTGGACAGCTGTACACGTCCTTGAAATAAACCATCCTGATACTCTGCTTGTAAGGAGGAATCGTTTCTTAGCAAAAAAATCCCAAGTAAAATACATGGTAAGTGAAAATGTATTCAACATTAGATTTATGCATTTATTTATACTGACCTTGTTTCCAAAAGGATTTGAGAGGACTCCAAAAGGAATTAAGAACGTGTTTTTTCAAATTAATTTAGAGTTAAGAGCATTAGTAATGTAATACTTAAGAATTGTCTACCAGTTGGCCCAATGATAATACTCAGGGAGGCACAGTAATAATGGATTGCTGAGTCCACAGTATTTAGACTCAGAAAGGCAGGCTCTCATTGTGATGAGGGAGGGCATCACAGTGGTTAACAATCCACACGAAAGCCACAGCTGGGGTGATCTTTGCTGTCATTGTTTTGAATAAAGAGAGGGCTAATCCTGTGGAAGGGGTCCACAGTACTACTCAGTTGATTCATATTTCAATTTAGAAACAGAGACTGGGTAACATTCATTGATTCAAGAGTGTGCAAGCAAGAAGGGGGAACTGACAATCATGCACATGACAAGTAAGCAAAGTGTACCATCGATTAAAAGGTGGTCGATGCTGCAAGAGAACAGAGCAAGGAAAGGAAGAGCGGCAAAGCAGAGAGGGCTGCTCTCCAGGGCTGGGAGAGCACAGGGAGCATAGGTGAAATGGTGTGGGGACAAGAAAAAAGGCTTTCAAACAGATACAGAGAAAACAGGCTCTTCAGAAGTCCTGACACCTAGATGATTAATATGTCCTTATGTCATCAACCCAGGTGCCCAGGGACTGTAGCAAATTATAGCTTGTGGTGAGTTTTCAATAAATGAGCTTATTTACTTTGTTTAAAAACAATCACAACAATGGTGAAGGTCTCAATTTTGTCAAAAGAAAACTCCAATAAACATTATCTTAATGTATCAAATAAAAGGATGAGTTAAAATGCAATTTGAGAGAGCTTTATGAATGTTACTTTGGGGAAGAACACGAATACCATTTTCTGATAACCTATGGTACCCAAACCTGATGGAAGCAAATTACACGTCATTAAAAGCTATGTAAGGCTTTATTATTGTTAAGTCTCGTGTATCTTGGTGACAGGAGCTCGTCACTAGGAAATGGTTTAAATATACATCCACAGATAAAATATCTAAGTTTGTATCTGACGCCATGGATCAGAAAACTTAATAAGTTTCAACTGCCAGCTGTACTACAAATATAAAACACTTCTGAAGACGCAGTAGATCATTTTTCAGCCATGAAATAATTTGAATTAATAACCTATATAATTGGATTGTATGTATTGGCTACTAAACTTTTCATTTGTTTTATACAAGCAAGTATGATGGTTTGATGTTGCTCACAACTTGTAACCTTAAAAACAGAGAGGACACTGCTTCATGGCTGACATCCATAATTCTCAAAAATGTTCCCACTAGCCTCTATATTACAAGGTGCCAGTATATCATATGTCATAAATACTACAGTCTAGGGGAAAAGGCATAAAGCATTATTCATGTAGGAGGTGAGTTTGAAACCATAGGAGAGAGCAAGCTCACTGCATATGTGCACATGTATGAGTGGGGATCCATGGTATGGACCTACTGATTAAATACGTAGCAATTAATCATTATGTTTATTTTTAAACCATTTTCATTTGACCCACTATAGCAGATGAGTTTTCTTCCACTCAGAGCTCTGGCAGTCTGTGTGAATATATGTCTGCAAAATCTCCACAACTAAACATGATTTTACTCGCAATATATCCTCTACTTGGTTGCTGCCCTGGAGAGTTCTTGTTCTACATGAATCCGCCATTATAGTCTTGAGACCCCAGCTCAGCCATATTCCCATTGTTGACACCTCAGCGATCTCTCTGAGTTTTAGAACTATAGTTTCTACCATTTTATTCTAAGCCTTATTCTTGGGCTTCTCCTTGAGCATGAGAAAATGATCTTGCATACCATACACTCCATGAAAAAATTGGAACCCTTGGAGGCTGTTGCAAATGCAAAATGGTGCAGCTGCTATGGAAAACAGATGGAGTTTCCACAAGAGATTAAAATAGAACTACCATATGAGCCAGCAACCCCACTTCTTTGTAATTTTACAAAGGGATTGAAATCAGGATCTCAAAGAGATATCTGCATGCCTGTGTATATTACAGTATCCTTCATAATAGCCAAGATTTGGAAACAACCTAAATGTCCATTGACAAATAAATGGATAAAGAAAATGTGATGTATATCAACAATGGAACACTATCCAGCCTTTAAAAAAGAAGGAAATCCTGGAATATGGGACAACATGAGCGAACCATGACACCAGTGGGCTAAGTGAAATACACCAGTCACAGAAAGAAAGATACTTCATGGTGCCTCTTACATGAGTTTTCTAAAATAGTCAAATTCATAGAATCGAAGAGTGAAAGGCTGATTGCCAGGGGAAATGGGAAGTAACTAATCAACAGTCTTACTTTCAATTAAGCAAAGTAAATCCCAGAGACCTTCCATAGAATATTGTATCTAGAGTCAACAAAAATGTACTGGACAAGTAAACATTTAAGAGGATAGATTTCATGTTCATTTTTTTTTACCATAATAGAAATACAATTTTAAATAATTTGATACTTAATATGTTCCACTCTTGTTTAAAAGAAATCTAAATTTTAAAGACAAAAACAAAACTCCTGAAAGGTAACATAGTAGACAGATTTGTATGAATAAGATCCATTTTTCTCTTTTTCTAGAACGTCAAATAGTTGGTAAGAGACCACTGTAAAATAATCAGTGGTTAGCTTCAGAATTTCTTTGGAAAAAGTCTTTTTTTTACATTTTTTAAATTTTTATCTATTTTTTAAAAATAGTTTATTACCAAGTTGGTTTCCATATAACACCCAATGCTCTTCCCCACAAGTGCCCCCTCTGTGACCATCACCCCCCTCCCCCATTCCCCTCCCTCTTCAGCCCTCAGTTTGTTCTCAGCATTCAAAAATCTCTCATGATTTGCCTCCCTCCAGGTTACAATCTATTTCGTTTAGGGTTTATGTTTTATGTGGGTGACTTGAAAGGATCATATTATGAAGCAGGAGAGAAATGAGGGCCTTCCCCCCAGCCACTCCTGGGTCTAGTACTATAAGTAATAAATTCTATTTAACCTATTTTCTTCACAGGCAAGGAACACATGTGCTTTAACATATACAGAGGGGGAATAAATGATTTTTTAAGGTATGTCTCATACTAGAGTTCAGATACTGAGAACCTAATTTTGTGGAATTTTCAACGACTGATGAATAAATCAAGTTTTGGTCACTGAGATAAACCTTCCATCCCCAAGGAGCACAATCTTTCTCTTCATCTCTCTGTCCCTCTCTCCTCCTCTCCCATCTCTCAAAAAAAAAATTCCATTGGTAAAGACTAAAGGGAACTGCTTTTAGTTTCATTGATACCACACCAGAATGGACACAGAGTCACTTCCCTAATTGTGATGTTTGATGAATCGGATTCCTCCCTGCAGAAGAGTTAAGGATATTGGGGGGGAGGGGAGATGTTTGTTTGGCATTGAAACATATATTGGAAGTTGTTTAAGGACAACTGAGAAATAGATTACTTAAATATATATTATAAAGATGCTGACACAATCAAATTGGAACTGAATTTAATTGAGTTATTGATTTGAAAAGCAATTTCCTATCAGGAACTGCCATGACTCAAAAACTAATTTTATGCTTT
Organism: Suricata suricatta; assembly: GCF_006229205.1. Lineage (NCBI taxonomy): Eukaryota > Metazoa > Chordata > Mammalia > Carnivora > Herpestidae > Suricata > Suricata suricatta. Next base: position 8,117,555 of record NC_043700.1, on the reverse strand, counting down.
TAAGGAACTACTACCATTTTCCTCCGTAAGAGGCTGATGGCTAGAAAAAGCAGAAATGAACTGTCACTACTACAAAGAGCATATTTGTTCAAACAGTGTTTTGTTCCATCTGATAAAAGGCTGTAGCTGAAGAGATTTTTATTAACTTCAAAAGTGTCACTTTTTCCTAACAAAGACACCAGAACCACCAATTAGTTCTTCCAAATATAGTCAATGTGCTACGAGGGAGTTCTCTAACTTTGTAAGCAATGATGATGGTAACAGGTCGGGGACTAGTTAAGACACCGACCTGGGAATACTTATCAGGCAGGTTTCCGACATCGGGGGTTTAGAGTCTGGATAAGAAGCCTGACAGGACAGCAGATCATGGTCTGTAGATTATTTACTCAGCATGTGATCACTAGCTTCAGCAAAAGAGGAAAAAAAGCAAAAGTTTGAAGTTTAGCTAAAGTTGAGAAGAGAAAGTGGGCCAAAGAGCGGTTCCTGCTGTCAAAAAAGCAAAGCATGGTGCTTCGGCTGTGGCAGAGGCTTAGCACCCGGGGTGCTGGCTGGATGATCTGAAGTCTTTTGAATGGTAAATGGCCCTGAGCAGTCTTCCACATTTTCGCCTCCCCAATTGAAAGTTGGAGAACGATTAATATTGGGCATTTTTCTAACAATATAGGTGCTTGCAAAGTCAAAGCTATGCGGCAGGCAGCGCAGGTGGAGCGACCCGACGTGCCATTCACTGGTCAAGGGGCTGTTACCGACCACAGGGGCAAGGGAGCAGAGAATGGTCACTTTCCTGATCACAGCTTTTCAAAGGAAAGGGGAATGGGCGGAACTCATGCTTCTAAAGGCCTTTGTCAGAGAAGTGAAGAGAAAACTCCGCTGAAACACACGTAGTACAAAAACATTCATTCAGATCGTTTCGGAAACAAAGATCCTGAGTTCGTTACAGCATCTGATAAAATGGTTTCCCATGTTCTTGGGCCATTAACTGAACTTGAGAATTTAAAAAAGCATTTGAAATTATATGGCCATCCCAAATATTAAATGATCATGGTTAAGCCTGTCCTTGTTACAGAATACGGTACCAAGACTCAAATAATCTGAAACCCTAACAAAGTAGAACCAAACTCCACACACAACAGTTAATGCAGATGTCGGAGAGGGTACACATGCTTCAACTTTTGTGTTTTTGAACTTTTCAACCATGGTCCCAATGCTATATTTTTATAGTACGGAAGTATGGAAATATTCACTAAGTCAAGGTAGTGGTGTTATTAAATGTTGATAGCACAGATTTCCCTAGATCCCTTTGATGCTGCCGTTCTAAAGGTCATGCCGGTCCCCCAGATGCGTGTTGCTAACATTTCTGCATTCACTTTGTATGCTAAAAGAACAAAGGAACAAAAGGATAAAGCACAAAAATAAATAAATAAACTTTGAGTCTGACTTTAGAACCGTTGAAGCGTGCACTAATCCTTACCCTTTTTTTTTTCCAACACCTACATAGAAAATGGCTGCATTTCTCCTCACCTGCCAGAACGGCAGTGGCGTTCTGGAGCACCATGTAAAACGCAACAATGGCATCTGATTGGTGATCACACACACATGCATTTTTAAAGTATGGCTGAACATTCTCCAGAAATATTAGGATTTGTCCTAAATAATGGTTATAACAGATGAAGAATAGGTGTTAGAGTGTAAATACCAGAGATATGACACATATCTAGTGTGCCTATGCACGTGCCTTATAGCATTAAACAACATGCTATAAATGAATCTGTTGGCATTAAATTCCCATTATGCTCTAATATGCTACCATTATTTTTAAACCAACACTTGCTTGTTTGTGTATACACACACACATATGAACATATACATACATGTGAACACATATAACTATGTATTTATATGTATTAGAAGATACATTCACACTCACCGTCCTATGTCAACACCTTGGTCCTTCTAAATCAAAGAGGCCATGAGACCCACGTGGCTCTCACACCATGGCAGCCAATGTAAGCTGCCCGTAAAGGCCTTGAGGTTACAAAATCAAAACTTGAAGGGCAACCAAAGGCCGCCAAGTACGTTTTAAGCAACCTCTAATCAGTGGTTTCCTTACTTTGCTTCCCCCTCCTCTCTGTAGAAGTGCCCCCCACACTCCTGCTGCTGGAGCGTCCCCAATCACTTCTCGTGCAGCACTGACCAATGGGAATGGATTTTTTTTGCTCAAATAAGTTCTTGAAATTTTTAATGTGCCTCAGTTTACCTTTTAATGGTTCTTGTATCAAAAAAGGAGACAGCAAAGGAGCCACCCGTCTCCCAGGGCCGGGCAGCAGCAAGCAAGCGGAAGCGAGTACCAGCTGGCCTACTTGAGCCTGTGGCCTTCTTGCTGGGACGGGGGTCATGGGTAGGCCCCTCCCACACCTTCACTCGGCAGGTTTCCCTTTAAGAGCTTCTAATGGGGAATCACTTAGAACAAAGACTGCCCTTGAACCTCACTGGAAGGGACCATACCAGGCTTTCCTCACTACCCACAGGGCAGCCTTGAGTGCCAGTGAAGCCTGAGTCCCCATGCCCCATTCGCAAAGGGGCTCCCTGAGCCTCTCGGAGCTGCAACCCAGCTAAAGACCATTAACACTGAGGCAGATGGCACCTTGATGTGGGCAGCTCTCCCACGATTGTGGAGCGAGAGCTTCATCTCAAATAAGAAAACTTCATTCCTTTTGCCTTGTTGCTATTTGCCTTTTTGTTTGTTTCTGTTAATGTGCAGAAAGATGACACTCCTTAGCTCTGGTGACGGCTGCTGAATCCACCACTAAGGCCAGAGCAGCAAAACAGTCCCTGGACTTTCTTGCTCAGAAGGTTTTAGGAAGTAGAACCTACGGGCTAACTGAGGGGTCTGTGCCATTGCTGGACCCTGACCAACCTTTCTGATATTATAGTAAGTATAATAATTTTTTCTAAAAAAGCCCCTTGACTAAAATATGTTGATGCCCATTTCAGTACGTTTGTTGATTGATTTGGTACAAACTGTTTGGTCCACGGGGCTCTGGCTGCGGAGCGCGCTCCAGTCTCTTGGTGTCACCCTCCTTGTGGTTCTCACGTTGGTGTCCCTGGTGTGCTATGATCTCCCCAAGGTCCTACATCCATGTTCACAGCCATAGGCAGCACATCATGTGATCTCACTGTGCTCAGAGAAAGAGAAAGGAAATGAACAGCAAAAATAACTTGTCCTTGGTTCTGACAACATACCCCATGAGTTTCACAAGGAGCCAAGAGCAGCTTAATTCTGACGGTGACTGAGAGTGACACTAAGACCAGCACAGGGCCGATCTGCCGTGTAGGAGAGGGTGACCAAAGGGGCGCAGCCGTTACATTAGTTAAACAAGGAGGCCCTTAGACTGATGTGGCAGCCCGCCTGAGCAAGCCCAAATCTAAGCCTGCAAATGCCCCAATGACGTCAAAACACTAAGAACAACTATCACAAACATCCAACTGGATCCTGAGTTTTAGCCGATCAACAATTTCATGATTTTCCTTCCATACTTACTCTGTCCAAGCCTCTCCCTGAGCTTCTGCTCCTAACCACTTCCGGCTTGGCACTGCCCGATTTGAATGGGTTTTTGCTCCAAATTGCTTCCTAAAAATTTTTAAATGTCTCAGTTTCTCTTTTAGCGGTTCACATCCTGTAATTCTCCAGCTTTACAGAGCAAATAATGCAGTTTTCAGCTGAACTTTTCCCGTCTGATTTGCAAATCCATTAATTTGTTCAGAAAATATTTGAACAGCTAAGCATACTCCAAGAATTGCAGGGACTCTCTTTAAGCCACTGATTAGAATACTAGAAGCTCACATGGTGCAACAGGAGTAAGTGAATGCATCTTGTGCCTGTGTGTGAAAACACCCAAAATAACCACAAAGCCAAAACCATGGACTTTATGATTTGTTTATTATTTTAAACACTCTGTTCAACCTTTAACTTGACCTCACAGCTTAAGCTAATTTCCCTTCTTTTGTGCTTCTAAAAAAACTGATACAAACCTCTATCATCACCCTAGCATTTTGAATGACCATTATGTCTAATAGGTCTGTCTCATTAAAAAATGAAAAGTCACCATTTAAAACAAGAAGTGGCAAACGGTGATCTCATCCATAAAACAAGGGTGGGGCCGAGAAGGGGTTAGAAGGAGCATACCATTAGCTGCCTATTAAAGGGCGCAGGCCACAAACACAGGGTAAGAATAAGGAAGCCCCCCTGTGACTAGTCTCTAGGCTAAAATCACAGGAAAACAGGAATCAGAAAAGCATATGACATACGCTCTCATCAGCTGAGAGCCCTCGAGGCAATGGTTTTACACCATGGCAACGATATGGAGCACCCAGATCCTGGTTTCTCATACCACTCTAAAATCAAAGGAAGGAGGGATATTTGGAGAAATGGCTCATTCTGGGTTTGGGCTCTGGAGGGTAAGAGAGGCCAGGAGAATTTTGTAGTGACTGAGAGTAAGGAAAAGCTCAAAAAAAATTTTTTGATGCCATAATGATGTGAGAATGTCAAAGAGCCAACTGAAAGCATTCCCCAGGGCTGAAGGTAGAACAAATGGAGGGACAAAATAAACAAAGTAGTAATGGACTGTATCTCAAAATAAATATAAATATACATGAGTCCATACAGTTACAAATGATTAAGTAAACAAATAGAAAAGAAGGGAAACATCTCCGATGCAGAAGAATTCTAAAAAATTTACGTAGATACATCTTCAAGGAGGTGGAACGTAACTCCTTACTCCTTAAGTGTGGGCTACACAGAGTAACTTATTTCTGACGACAACAGTATGAAAAGGTGATGGAGAAAAATTAACTTTATCCTGGAGAAACCTGTCACACACTGTTGTTAGTCAAGTAATTGTACACCAACATCAACCGTGGTTAGTCAGGCCGCTGGTTTGCACCCTTGATGTCATAAAAATGGCAACCCCACCTCGGTGCTGCTCCTCCCCAAGCACCTAATCTCATTCTAACGATGAGAAAACTTGAGGCAACCCCAAATGAGGGACAGTCTACGAGATATCTGAGCAATAATTCTCAAGCCATCATGGAAAATAAGGAAATTCTGAGAAACTTGCACAGCCAACGGAAGCCTAAGGAAACACAATGGCTAATGCACTTTCATATCCTGGATGAAATCCTGGATCAGAAAAAGGACCTTATGTAAAAACTAAAGAAATGGCAGAGGTTCCTGGGTGGCTCATTCAGTTGAGCTTCTGAGTCTTGATTTTGGTTCAGGTCATGATCCCAGGGAATGGGATGGAGCCTTATGTGGGGCTCCACACTGAGCACCCTCTCCCGCTGCCCCTCTCCCGCTCTCACTGTCTCAAATTAAAAACTAAGGAAATGCAAATTGAGTATAAACTTTTAAAATAAAAGTATAACAAAATTGGTTCATTAAGTGCAACAAATCATATTAACATAAGATATAAATAATCGAGAAAAATGGGTATAGGGCAAATGGAGGCTCTATACTACCTTCACAGTTTTACAGTAAATATAAAACTATTCTAAAATGAAAAGTTTAGGGGTGCCTGGGTGGCTCAGTCAGTTAAACATCTGACTTCAGCTCAGATTATGATCTCGCAGTTCGTGAGTTCAAGCCCCATGTCAGGCTCTGTGCTGACAGCTCAGAGCCCTGAGCCTGCTTCAGATTCTGTGTCTCCCTCTCTCCCTGTCCCTCTCACATTTATAGTCTCAGTCTCTCTCTCTGTCTCAAAAATAAACATTAAAAATTTAACAAAAATAAAAATAAAGTAAAATAAAAAGTTTACTTTAAAAAGCAAAGAAATGCAGCTTTAAAATTTATTTTGAGCCATAAAATCCTCTTCTTAATAGCTTACATTTTCTTGATCAAAATTTTAAAAAATCTTTCAGAACACATTTATTTTATTGCCCATCCTACAGTATCAAAGTACTAAAATATTATCTATATTAAACTTAGAATGCAATTTCACAATTCTAAAGGTTTTCACCATTTTTAAATACCTAGAGGTGATTTAAAAGTCATTAGAAATTATGTAGATTAAGAGCTATTTCAAATGAATTAGATTCTTATTCATATGTTAAGTCTTGTTCTATAAATATATGAAGTCTTTCAGGGAAGCTAACAGTATGTATTTTAATTACGTGGATAAAAAAGTGGTAAGATTTATACCGTGACTAAAAAAAGGAAAATCCAAATGTTGCATTTGGTCAGAACGGTCTGAATACCAGAAAGATAGAGAAAAATGAAACTTGTGAGTTTTAGCATCTTAGAAGCAGCTTCGTATCAAAAGTCAATTGGAGTCATACAGAACGAGAAGAAACAGTACAACATCAATTACAGCCTATACTACAATCATGTATCCAGTAACCAACGCACCATGGTGCATTCGTGTTGATTCTAGATCTTCTTTGCTTTAAAGGCAAACCAAGGAAAGCATCACAGCACAAACTCTGCGAGGGATTGGCATTTCTGCAATACTTTACCTTAAGTGGTTCTGTACATTTTACATACACGATCTCCACTTTCTTCTCTAACATATTAATTTTCTTCACAAACGTTACCATAGAACCGACTTTGCTGGGTGTCTATTGATTTTCTATTTCCTCTTTGAAGCAACGGGCTTACTTTACTTGTTGATGTTTCCATTGATTTTCTATTTCCTTTTGGAAATGAGATGAGGGCTTTTAAAGAGGTCATGCTACTTGGCAGGAATAAGATGTTAAGTTGCCTTGTGTTCCCAGGGAGTTTCACCACTAAACTTACCACTCTCCTCTCCACAGACGGAGGGTGGTTGTTGTTTTCACCCTGCTTTGTACACCATGGTGTCGTCTCTTTATTTTTCATTTTAAAGTGTCATTCTATGGATTAACTTTGTGAGAAAAATATGATTCTCTGCTAATTTAAATGTATCACCACGTCCATTTCCATGACCCTGATTTCTCAAAGGGAATCTCTAAGGTTTTGGAAGGCTATTTCAAGTCTCTTAAGATAGATATAGATAGTCTCGCAAGCTGTGACAACTTAAATAATATCAGAGGTATTAAATGTTCAAATATCAATTCTCAAAGTAAATAATTATTGGGATAATTCAAGGAACTGTCACCTTGATCACCCCAACTGGTGTGAAAATCATTTAACTTACCAGAACGTGGATTTCTGTCCTAAGGGGATGAGTGTCTATCTGGATAAGAAGACACACAGGGCTTCTACGTTCTCTAAGAGAATACAGTTTTGCCACCTATAGAAAATCAAGCATCCAGATGCCATCCAGCCTCAGTCAAACACACCAGAAATGTCTGATTTATTACAGAGCTGTCTGAGGGACATAAGAGCTGGTTTGTTATCCCTCTAGAACTACCCTGTTCAATTCATTAGCCACTAGGTACACAACACTATTGATCACTTAAGATGTCACTAGCATTAGTGGAAATGTGCCAGGAGTATAAAACATGCACCATATTACCAAAGAAGAGAATGTAATATATCACATTAATAGTTGTATATTCAGTACACGTTGAAATAATGTTTTGGATATATTCAGTTAAATAAAGTACATTATTAAAATTGACTTTACCTATTTTTTTTTCCTTTTCTGTTTTTAAGTGGGACCACTAGCAAATTCAGAGCCACTTATGTGGCTTCCATTATATTTCTATTGGATAGTGTTGTTCAACAGTTTCTAAGCTCAATTCCTCTGATAGATTTTTTGAACGCAATGTGTCTGGACTCTCTTATCTTGGGTCCCTATAGAAAAGACCTTATTGAATTAAAATTTAGTGTTCTGTCCTTGATTTTATGAGGTATGATATGAGAAAATGTGAAATCTTAAAATGGAAAATTATGGGCCTGTGCTATCAAACATCATTAGCCAAAGATGGTTACCTTACAAAAGAATTCCGTGTGTAGGGTGGAGTTGTGTGTCTTAAAAGAATATTGAAAACTAAATATTCCAAATAGAGACCTGTTTTGCCAGCTTTTCAGCAGGTGGTTCAAGCAACAGATAGCAATAGCTAGTCATTTAGAAATGGGACAGAAGAAGAGGAGCATAATTTAGAAGAGGCAGCTGTGACCTAGCAGCAGATGGCCAACCTGCCCAGAGTCTGCTTAGGGAAGGAGCAGCGGGAGTCCATCCACAGGGAGCTCGCAGAGGGACAGACCCCGCAGGAGGCCATGCTGGCACACTAAACGGTTTTATTTGTTTGCTAGTTTTTGTCTCATAGGGGAAGGAGAGACTCATTTGTTTGTTTCTTAATTATGGCAGAGGATTCCAAGCTGGTCCCCACATGCCCAATCTCGGTGATGGTGGAAGGAACGTGGCATCAAGAAAACTAAGTAAGACAAGCAGAATCACACTCATAATGGAACACGGGTTTGCTTCACAGTGCTATATACCTGATACCAGGTGTAAGTCCCGAAATGGAAACTCAGTCTTGAAATTCTTGCCATTAAATGAGAAGGAGAACAAAGATATAGTCTGAATTTTGCATGGCAGTGCCCATGTTTGCTATGGATCTCAAGATTTAGAACAAAGACACGATCTCCCAGAGGTTGCATTCTGAACTAAACATGGCATGCTCCCTAACATCACTGGCTAACAGCATATTTTGCAGTAGAGCTGTTAGGGAGTAATGCCTCTAAGATGAAATTTATGGGACTAAGGTGCCGAGCAATTTTTAAAGGGCTAAAAATAGTACATTTCCTATCAATGTTGAAAAAATGAAATGTGACCTTTTATTTCTTATTTTCCTTTTTTAAAATTTATTTATTTATTTTGAGAGAGACAGTGCGTGTGTGAGCCTGAGGCAGGGACAGAGAGAGAATCCCACACATGCTCTGCGCTCAGCATGGAACCTCACAGAGGGCTCGATCCCACAACCGTGAGATCATGGCCTGAGCTGAAATCAAGAGCCGGACACTTAACTGAGCCACCCCGGTGCCTCATCTGATTCTCTCTTAATTATAAACCCAACTGAACTCTAACAATAATCTAGTGCCTTTGGTACCAAGTGGCCAATTAGTTTGGGCTTTCTTTCCATCTGTGACCTCTTATATTTTAGTTAATTCCCCAAAGAGAGTTGTGAGGACCTACCACAGAAACACTTAATATGCTTCTCTGCTGGCGGTGACTGACTGACTGGTCAGCTGGACAGACATGGTTTGGAGACACCAACCAGGAAACCAGAACAAAGGAAGCAAAGGGGGTTTCTCCTGCCAGTTGGAAAAATATGTGTTTTAGAGTCTTCTTCGTAATCATGAAGAAAAAAAAAATATTTCACTATATAATCACCTGCATTTTTGCACATTGAGAAACTGATGGGAAAAGGTTAGAATTCTATTTCTGCAAATGTGACACGTTCCCAAGAAGGTCAGCACAGAGAGAAAAATGAAAGCTGTGTGTTTTGGCTATTAGTTGAATATACTGCCTTACCGCTACAGAAAATGGCTTACCTTAATGGAACCCAAGAATTCCCTAATAGAAAGAGAAAGAGTGTTTGCTTTTTTTTTTTTTTTCAGTCCTCCAACCTTTTACATATTCTTGACCTTGAAAATAGCCTTGAAACTATTTTTTAAAAATGTGAATTAAGCCTGAAAATTAGCACACAGACTCAAGTAAAGTCGGTAAATATCATGTCTTCACATTTTTGTCCAAATCCTTAATACTCCTGCACCTCAATGCTCTTTATTGAAAATGGTAGTAATAAAGACTAGGGCTCCATACAAATAAATATAACAAACGGAGGATCAGTTTGAAGCACATATAACTTCATTTCCTGTGAGCCCTATTAACAAAGAAACCATCTGCTGACTTGAATAATTCAGTCTTAAAACACTGACAATAAAGGAAAAATTCAATAGCAGTTTGCCTACCCCCAAACTGGCACACATTCTTTAAAAGGCCTCCGATTTAATTCCCAAGTCTCTTTTGTATACAAAAAAGAAACCTTCACTTAGAGAGTTATAAATGATATTTAGCTAATTTGCTTTACAAATGATGCCTTTCAGATCTTTAGAGATCACACAAGTAGAAAAGTCCCAACTTCCCTACTATTCCATGGCACTAAGCAGTGCGTTCTGATATGTGCTCACATCTAACCAAAGCCAGAAAAGAGGTTTCTGAAACCACATGTCAATCACAGCAGCTACAAATCTCCAAGTGGCGGCCTGCCAGTTTTCTAAATATCAGAAATCATCTTCCATCAAAGTGCCTCAAAGTCTACAGATAGGAAGTACATTCTAGAGATGTTAAATCCTACTGTGAGGTGCAAAGGCTGAGTTTGTATTCTGACGGGATCATTCCAGGTTTAAGAAATTCGGTGTCATACTTGTGATCTGATGTGTTTTGACTCGGCCGTTATTACTCTTCTGATACACGGGTTAGGCCACACAGAAACAGAGATTTCCTGCCAGTCTTGGTACTGTAGGGAATTTCATATGCCATTACCAACCATTGTAAGTTTAAGAGAAACTTAGTATATTACATTGCGGTAAAGATATCCTAGGGAGAAACTCCACTTTAGCACATCTCCCCATTTTACATACTAGAAAATTAAGGCTGAGAGTATAAGATTAAGCCCAAGAGGCCATGATTTCACTGGTCATGGAAATGCCAGGATTTCTCAGGCCAAATTCCTATTTCCTCTAAAACAATGCTACCTAAAGAGAGATTTATTTCAGGAATTAGCTACATGACCTAGTTGAAATGGAGCTACCTTGAAAAAGAAGATACGCTACTGTAAACTAGAAATCATGCGTTAGGTCATGAGACCATCATCATCCAGGTCTGGATTCTCGGATTTCTACCTGAAGCTGTAGTAGTCACCACCCTTCAAACCTGGTCTTAATTCATAGAAGACCAGTGAGGTGGCGGGCTTTGGGGTTATATATTATTATGTATAATATTCAATACTATATTCTGCCCTTGCTCATGTTTATTAAAAATCAAATGATTAAGAATGAAAACCGACTTGCTGGGTTGTGCTGCCTCCTGGTGGCAATTGACAACACAGACTTGCTGAGTTCTGTCAGCGTATCAACTGAGCAGCGTTTTATTTTAAGCTCTATCTTGATTCAAGGAAGTGATCAGCTATTTTGTGGAAGTCGATTGATTAAGATACACAAAAAGAAGGGGCAGGGGCTTGTCTGAGTAAAGGTTAAAAAAAAAAAGGGGGGGGGTGGAGGGGTGGGCTCCTGAGTGACTCAGTAGGTTAAGCGTCCAACTTCAGGCTAGGTCATGATCTCACTCTTCCAGAGCTGGAGCCCCACATCCAGCTCTGTGCTCAGATTCCGTGTCTCCCTCTCTCCCTCTCCATCCCTCACCCTCTGTCTCTCTCTCTCTCTCTCTCTCTCTCTCAAAAAATAAATATACTCCAAAAAAATTTTTTTAAAGCACAAACTGTTCATAGACATCATTTTTTTTGGTATAAGTACCAAAAACAACTAGATTCATTGTATATCCTCTGTACTTTTTTCCAAAAATATTATGTTTGGTAAAATGTAATGAAGTCTAACAACAAGAGTCCTGTCATCATATCATCATTATTCACAGATGGCATAATTAAAAACCAAAATGAAAATTAGACTTGGAATCACATGAATTGGGGTCTAGGTCTGACCCACTCATGGTCCAAAGTCATTCAACCTCTGTGACCTTGGTTTTCTTATCTGCAAAGCAATGGTGCAAGAACAGATGAGCTCAAAGATGACTTCTGCTACTATCATATACAATTGTAACACAGTGATGAAAATAATTCATTTATTTATTTACTTGACAACTATGAGTAAAAAAAAAAACCTATCATGTCCTTCGCACTGCCGTGGTAGATTAATAAATGAGGCTTTTCAAGGGAAATTCTCCCATGCTGTGGGGAGAGCAAACATCACATTCTGAAATTAAAATGCTGGCTACTTATTGTCTCTCTGGGTTTTGATCTCCAAATCCAGTAGCAAAAAGATCCTTGTCCATTAAGAAATAACTACCTACAGTAACTTGCTCCTACAGCCCTTATTAATGTATCACTACAGGGGATATATTAAGATCTGAATTATTTTGACATTTACAATAAGGTTTGTGCTTATAAACACAAGACCATTCCATATTAAAACCTATTAGCATATTATAACAGATTAGATGCTCAGAATGTGCAAAGGCAGTTGGTACTGCAACCCCCTTGGGAAAAAGAAAGCTAAGGGCAGTAACAGCAATAATCTCAAATCACAGAAACGCCTTTGCAAGTGTGTCCTTGGTTTTACAGCACTAATTTAGGAGGAAAACATAATAAAAAGAAAAATATTCAATCGACGCCATGTTTTAGGACATTCATCAGCCCTGGACTGCCTAGCCAGGATGCCTCATAATTCAGTAGGATAGTTCAAGATCCAGTGACTGGGGCATCCTAACAAAAGGGACACAGGAGCCCCAGGAGACCTGACAACATGAATGAATGTGTGTTTTCCGTCTGAAAAGGGGGGTACAGATAGGCTACTCCATCTCTGGTTAATAAAAATGTGTCTCTATGTACATGCATGTGTGTCTCTGTGTGTGCACACAAGCACGGTCAGGAGATGAATAATTTAGCTTTCCAATATATTCAGAATATGTTTTCAAAGCCATGAGACCCTACATTCCAGGGCTAAAATTTGTGTAGTTAGGTTGCTAGAACTCTATTTATTAAAAGTTAAGTATCTCCAAATAATAGAATTTACTCATTACTATGTGCCAAAGACCGTTCTAAGCACTAATAGGTTTCAAGTCATTTCATCGTTACAGAGATCATTATCCCCTTTTCTCAGGTGAAGAAACCGAGACAAAAAGAAATCAATTAACTTGCCCCAAAGGATACACCACTAATAGGCGACAAAGTTCATGCTCATAAACAAAAAATCTGGCCACAGAGGAATGAGTCAACTCATCTCCCCACAGCATATTGCTTCTGCATTCTCCCGAAGCAGACTGCTAAGAAATAAACTCACTGGCTCCTCCCAGAGCTTGACCCACAGGGCCAGACCAAAGGGGAGCAGGTGACGGAGTGAAAGGGTAACTTGCTCTTCTACCCAAGATGGCGTCTTGGGGCACTAGGGCTGCCATCACTGTGCCGTAGCCTGGTGGCTTCAACAACAGAGTTTATCTTCTCACGGTTCAGGAGACCTCACTCCTCGGTGACCTTGTCACTGTGCCCTCACACAGTCTTTCCTCTGCATGTCTGTCTCCTAATCTCCTATTCTCATAAGGACACTAGTCATATGGGGTTAGGGATCGCCCTCATGGGCTCACCGAGACTGGATTACCTCTCCACCTATCTCCAAAGGCAGTCACATTCTGAGGTCCTGGGAATGAGAGCTTCAATGTACACATACTTTGGGAGAATACAACTCAGCCCATAATGACTGTTTTTGCTAAGTTTCATGAGAATTCAGGCAGGTCAAGAAACTGAGCAAAGCTGCTTCAAAGGTTGGGTTTTGAACATGCTGCAATTAGAATAGAAGTAATGTAATTACCTAATACTTATTAAGCATTCACACTGTGCTCAGTTCTATCCAAAACACTCAGAAAGGGATTATGAATTTCAATATGCCTGAATGTAGTTGTTCTCAGTGTCCAGGGGCACAGCGCTCTCCTTGGTGCCCTGAGAAATGGTAAGAAATGAAATGGCCCCAACTTCTATGTATTTAAAATCTTACTGAAAAGGAAAGGAAAAGACATGTAAAAAACACTAACACAAAAGCACAAAGCATCATGACCACAGATGCCAAATTACAAATGGGTGAGGATGAGGAAGAACATAAAGAATAAAGTCTGAACTCAGAAATGTGAGTTCTACAGACCTCATGGAACAGGAAGGCTTCCAGAGGGAGCCAAATTTGACATAGGACTTCAAGTTGAACAAGTCTGAAGGGACAAAGAACAAAGGAGCCCCTTTAGGGAAACAAAGCCCAGAAGAATGACCGAAGAATAATGAGAAGAAAAATTACCAAAATTAAGGGTACTCGAGGAAAATGATCCAAGTCAGTTAGATTGGTAGACTGGAAAAAATACATACAATATATATCATTGCCCAGTCTTGTAAGATGAGTATTATCATAATCATTATGTTGCAGAAAGGAAAGTAGGCCCAAAATGTTTAGTAACTATCAACAATTACCTGTAGTAAATAGGTAATCGACAACAGAACTGGGACTTAGGAGACTCACACCTTCAAGTTTCAATGAATCTACAACAAAATGTGATTATGAGGACAAATCCACCCTTGACACATTATCAGGTTTATTTCCTCCCTAATCAAAAATAGAATATAATAGTAATTTTCTTAAAGACATCCAGTTTTTGGCTCTAGTATACAAAGACTCCATCATTAAGTTTCAGACTCACATGGTAAAGCTGTCTCTGAGAGCAGGTACTAAGCACTGTTTCAGGCTCAGTTTTCTTTAAAAAAATTTTTTTTTAATGTTTACTAATGTTATAAAGAGAGAAGACAGAGTATGAATGGGAGAGGGGTAGAGAGAGAGGGAGACAGAATCTGAAGCAGACTCTAGGCTCCAAGCTCTCAGCACAGAGCCCGATGCAGGGCTCAAACCCACAAACCATGAGATCATGACCTGAACCAAAGTCAGACACTTAACTGACTGGGCCTCCCAGGCGCCCTGAGGCTCAGTTTCGACTGTAGTAGGAAGGTGGTAGGATTTCTGGAGTCAAGAAGCCTACAATTAACACCTGCAAAACCTTATTTCAAATGCTTCTGGGGTACCTGAGTGGCTCAGTTGGTAAAGCATCTGACTTCGGCCCTGGTCATGATCTCACAGTTCATGAGTTCGAGCCCCATGTTGGATTCTGTGCTGATAGCTCAGAGCCTGAAGTCTGCTTTGGATTCTGTGTCTCCCTCTCTCTCTCTCTGCCCCTCCCTAGCTCATGCTTGCTCACTCTCTCTCTGTCAAAAATAAATTAAAAAAAAAATTTTAAATGCTTCTGAATGAGAAGCAAAGCTTTCCACACACCACTCTTTCTGTTGGAGCATCTATCTCTTTCATTACTACCTCAAAGCATTAAATGCGCCTGTCCTTGCCACGCTGGGCCCCAGGTACTTCTCGAGTACTTACAGAATCAATAAATGAACAAAATGACCATGTTAATCACTTACTAAAACGTTTCAAAGTTAGTAACTCTAAGTGGACCCAGGAGGGTAAATCACTGACTTCCAATCAGTCAGAGTCAGTGGGATACAACGGAAAGATTATGAGCTCTGAAATCATGGACACCTTGATAGAAATTCAGCTTCAATTCCTCTTAGCTGTTTGACATTGGGAAAGTAACTTGACCTTTCTGAGCCACAGTTTTCTAGTCTGAAAATGGGAGTGATACTAAAGTCACTGAGTTGTCATAAAGAGCAAGGTATGTAACATAAAAGTTCTAATATAAGAGGGACACTGAGAGGCTCTGTTGGTTAAGTGTCCAACTCTTGGTTTCAGCTCAGGTCATGATTTCATGGCTCGTGTGTTTGAGCCCCACCTTGGAGCCTGTTTAGGATTCTCTCTCTTTGTTTCTACCCCACTCATTGTCTCTCTCTCTCTCTCTCGCTTGCTCTCTCTCTCAATAAACTTTTAAAAACATCTTATAAAGAAAAGTAGGGCAGTGGAGTGCTGGGAAACTGGATTCCCTCCTAGAAAACCCCGAATTTGTAGATATTCCTATTTTTGTGGTGTCGATATACCTCATGATAACAACCAGCTCTCAGCCTTCCCGAATATTTAAAAATCTGTTCTCATAGGCCACACCAGCCAACCCCACATGAGAGGAAACTTGATCATTGATATTTTCCTCATATGGTACTAGGCTCTTTTGTCTGTTTCCCATCTTGTCTTTAAATCATGGGTGTAGGGAGTGGTGTGGCTGTGTTTGGAATAAGCCAGAGTAATGTTGAGAGTTGGGAGGAAATGGGAGTAGCTGAGCGACCACATAACACATGTAGGCAAATGCAGAGATATAGAAGGAGATACTTAGTTACAAAGCCCCAGATAAACCTTAGGCACCTCCGCGAGTGCTTGACACAGTGCTGCTGTCTACAGTTATGGGTTGAATGCACTGATTAGATATTTTCCTTTTGCTGCAGTTGAAATCAGGGTCAATGTTGTATTGTGTTTTCAGGCAAGTAGAAGTTTGACGTGTAACTGACACAGTCATAGCTTGTGGGCACTCGACCTACCAATCTGAAAATTGGGGTAATGATACGTATTTCAAAGGGCTGTATACATCTTTAGGCAAAGAACCTCCTTGGGATATTGGATGGCAGACTTTTGAAGTATATGAACTTGGAAGCCAAGTTTCCTGGGTCTAAATCTTGGTTTTTCTGCTTGCCGCCTGCGTAAAACAGTCTAGTGACGTATTCTCTGTGTGTCTCAGGATTTTTGTCTTTAAAAATAAATTAAAATATCATGATACCTTCTCTGGTTGGTCTGAGGGTTGTATGAAATATATAGATTATGCAAACTTCTTAAAACAGTCCTGGCAAAGATAAGCTAATAATAAACGTTGCCTGGTATTATGTGTAATGTATGACCAATAAATGTTCCTTCTCCAGTCCATCTGTTTCTTCTTGCTTATGTCAGCCTTCAAGGGTCTTTAGAGTTTGGTCTTAGTTGCCAATTTAACCTCCCCTCCTGCTGTTCTTCAACATGTATCGACTGTTCTACTCAGTCTCATCAAAGACTCACATTCAGTACCAAGATTTTAGGGCCGCCAAAAAGATCTTTCCTATTTTCTTCCACTCATCTAAGTCTGACCTAGCCCTGCGGGATCAACTCTCCCCTCTACCTCTCATGGCCTCCCCTTCCTTAACTCCTCCAGCAAGTATACTTAATAATCATTAAGTATACATAAGAATCATTAGCAAATATACATAATTAACCATTTAATTATATATCCCCTTGTATTTTTCTTTCTGCTTGAGAGAGGGAATCATGCTAGGATATTTATCCTAATTCTAGAATACACACAAGACACATAATACTTCCCCCAGTGATTATGCATTAACTGATTTATTATTTAGAATTAACCTTATCGTGATAGTATCAACAGAGCCTTTATCAAAGTAATTTTGGTTTGCAAACAACTCCATCTGCATTAAAATGCCAGCCATGTAAGTGAGTACACTTGAGAGATAATATTTAATTGCTTAAAATCGTTAAATCATTCACTGTAATAGCATGTCTTTTGAATGGTGGGTATTTCTAAGGTTTTATTTTTTTTTGGTCTATTATCATGAAATCAAACTCATTATATAATGATAAATATTTTTTATCCTAGTACAGGTAGAAATGTTACATGCCAAAATGCCGAGGAAATATACCATGTTAGTTCTGATTTAAATTGCAACATAAAAAGAAACAAGGAAACACCCTTAAGTGGGTGCAATGTGTAGATTTCTTTTCACTCTGATGAGGATGAATGGAGTGTGGATGTCCGGGTCTCTAAAGAAGTCAGAATATCACGCGGGATATCCTCACCGCAGGAAAAAACAATTAGTTGAGCTCCCAAAGAGCTCAACTCTGCTCTTTAAAGTAAGCGAGTGCTGGTCAGAGTGTTGGGGGATCGACGAGCGCTCAGAGGGCACATGCGCGGCTGCTCTGCGAGACGCGCAGTAATGTCAGTTTGCTTGCACTCGAAGTTATTTGTGAGTATTTTTTAACTCTACTAGATCCCACGAGACTAGTCTTCTGTCTGTTGCCATACCAAAGAAATTCCGTGACTGCAAAATTAAGGCGATCTAGACCTGCAAATGTCACTCACGATGGAAGAAAAGTCAATCATTTCAGCATTTAAAAAGTTAAATTGAGATCCACAAGGGCTCCTCAACCCGTGGTCTCTTGAATTAGTTATCTGGGATATAGGATTTTGGTTTTCTCTTTTAATTCCTCTCTGGAATGTATTGCGTGTCTTGTTTATACAATCCTACTTTTCCAGGAAAACTCTGACATAAAGCAGACACTTAAGAAATGTTTGCTTCTCTGTATCCTGACCTTTAAA
This sequence comes from Suricata suricatta, assembly GCF_006229205.1. Lineage (NCBI taxonomy): Eukaryota > Metazoa > Chordata > Mammalia > Carnivora > Herpestidae > Suricata > Suricata suricatta. Next base: position 8,099,514 of record NC_043700.1, on the reverse strand, counting down.
ACACAGAACAACAGAGACTGAAAACAATCACAAACCCTAAGCCAAATACCATGTTATTTACTGGTATATGTGCAAACCCAACCCAAAATATATGCATATACAAAATTAAGCACCCAAATATACAGGACATTTTAAAAGATTGGGTTTCAGTTTAGAAGCTTGTGAATTTTAACAAGTAATTCTGATAGAAATGTCCTGAGAGGAATAAATACATCAAGAAATGTGATTCTGGCCGCCGTATCTTGGGTAGGTAGTCACAGCCATGGTTTACCTAGTGTGAGAGCAAGGGCCCAGGGGCAGATTTCCCTGATATCCCCAGAGCAAGCAGACTGCCTGGTTCTGTGACTGTTTACTAAAAGAATTAAAGTGGTTAAGACAAGAGGCGCCTGGGTGGCTCAACCAGTTGAGCATCTGACCCTTGCTCAGGTCATGATCTCACGGTTCATGGGTTTGAGTCTCGAGTCGGGCTCTGTGCTGACAGTGCAGAGCCTGCTTGGAATTCTCTCTCCCTTTCTCTCTCCCTCCCTCTCTCTCTCTCTCTCTCTCTCTCTCTCTGTTTCTCTACCTGTTTTCTCTTTCTCTCTCTCTCTCAAAGAAAATAAACTTCCAAAAAATAAAAACCCAAGCAAATGCCAATATAAAAAAATAATAAAGTAGTTAAGAAAAAAGAAGGATGTCCTGGTGAGTGATGAGAAAGCCATCTAGTAGAACCTGACCAGGTTTCAAGCTAAGAGACCAGGAAGGCTCTGAAAAGAAAAGGAGGGTGGAGATAGGACAGGGAGGGAAGGGAGATCACTTTAACATGGTCTCTCTGTCCCTTTGTCTGACATCCTGTCCTTTCTTGTTTCCTCCTCACAGTTCTTTCACTTTCCTGTTTTCTTCTTTATTCTATTGCCCTTTGCCTACTCCTTCTATCATATCTTATTTCTCTTCTTTATGTATTTCTTCCTACCTCTCGTCACCAGTACTACGACTTCATTCTCTTTAACTGACTATTAATTATGGTTTGGTCCAAAGTCTTGAAGTAAAAGTGGCAATAAATTGTTTTTAATAGGCACATTCTGTCACGTCAACAGATTTCAATAGAGAGGTGCGGAAGAATTGAGACAGGGCCTGGAGCCAAGACAATAAAGTAGGGTGAGAGTCCTCAACCAGCTGTGTCGAAAGAAGCGTGACTCTCCCTGCATGAGAAGGTAACGGGAGGGGAATGATGAGAGTTTCCGACCTGATCATAACCAGGTCAGAAACAGACCCTGGTTCCCCTGGCAGCCGCCATGCTGAATGTCCCTGCAGAGATGACTTTGGTACAGGTGCGATAGTTTAGCAGGGGCGGAACAACAATAACTGTGTGAAAGCAAGGGCAGAAGAGCACTGTAGACAAAACAGCACTTCTCCCAGGTGAAACTCTGAAAATAGAATTTACCTTTAAGACACTTGGCTGAAGGGATTTAATAGTTTAGAGAAGTCTCATTATAACACCAACTAAGGATGCATTCAGCTCGTCTGATGTAAACTTTCTATTGAAAGATGGGACACACCAAGAAAAGAACGCCCATCGTAAGCTGGCAGATGGATGCTTCTCACCAGTCCTGTGTCTAGCTCCTAAATCAAGAGACAAAGCATTTACAGAATCTAGAAGTAGCCCTTCGCCCCCATCCAGTGACAGCCCATGACAGCCCATGGGTAAACCCTCTCCTTACATCAAACCTAACGGTTCGCCTCTGCCTCGTGTTGTACTCTGTACAGTACTGAACATATTTCACTTATTATTCGTTTACTACTGATAACTTTTAATATTTTTAAATAACTCTCACGTGAGCAGATTTTTTTCTTGGAAGTTAACATGAATGGAATGGAAAACTGCTATGAATTAATAATTTACCTAAAAATATACGAATGTGATGATTATCTTTGATATATTTAAAATAATTATGTCAGTGATTATGTAGCATAGTCAGAATGTTACAGGAATATGTAATCCCAAGGAATTTTTTTTAATTTTTAATGGTTTTGGTTTTTTTCTTTTTTTGAGAGACAGAGAGAGACAGAGCAAGCAGGGGAGGGTCAGAGAGAGAAGGAGACACAGAATGTGAAGACAAGTTCCAGACTGAGCTAGCTGTCAGCACAGAGCCCAATGCAGGGCTCAAACTCATGAACCGCAAGATCATGACCTGAGCCGAAGTTGGATGCTTAACCGACTGAGCCACCCAGGAGCCCCTGAAGGAATTTTTTTACAAGAGAAAAAAAATCTATACCTTTATTTACTTTTCAGTTAGTTTAAATCCTTGAGGGGCACAGCATCACACGGATTCTGTGCCCAGTGGCTGTAGCAGGAAGGTTGCTTCGGAATTTGGCACGAGCCATGCTGCTGTTCGCATGAGCATGAGTACTTTTCCCCAGATGGCTCTGGCTTTATTCAGTTTGCCACCAGGAGTCACTGTGGTGCTCTTTGCTTTGTACACATAAGCACATCTCTTGCCTAGATAGAACTCAGTTTCATCTCGGGCATAAACACCTTCAATTTTAAGAAGAGCTGTGGGCTCCCTCTGGTTCCAGAGACCTCGCTTATAGACAGCAAAAATGGCTTTGGACCACAGCCTTCCAGACATATTTGTCATTTCAGGAGTCTTGTTCCCAGCAGGCCTCCACAAGTTCCAAGATGGCAGAAAGAGCCAAGGAATTTTACAAACCGCGAGAAAAGGGAAATACTCCACTCATCAGTATATTAATCTATTGGGGGAACTCGGTGGTTCGGTCGGTTAAGCATCCAACTACTGATTTTGGCTCAGGTCATGATCCTCGGTTCGTGGGCTCTTCGCTGAGTGTGGTGCATGCTTGAGATTCTGTCTCTTTCTGCCCCTCTCCCATTGCTTACATGCACTTGCTGTCTCTCTCTCTCTCCAAAAATAGTAAAAATAATAATAATTTATAAACACACACACACATAAACTTAAATGTTCAAATTGTCATACTATGGAATTAAGTAATGTTTATTTTTTAAATGTTCATTTATTTTTGAGAGAGAAAGAGAGAGAGCATGCACACATACAAGTGGGGAAGGAGCAAAGAGAGAGGGACACACATACAAGTGGGGAAGGAGCAGAGAGAGAGGGGGACACACAGAATCTGAAGCAGGGCCCAGGCTCTAAGCTGTCAGCACAGAGCCCAACTCAGGGCTTGAACTCACGAATCATGAGATCATGACCTGAGCTGAAGTCCGGTGCTTAGCTGCCTGAGCCACCCGTGTGCCCCAATAATGTTTATTTAAAAAGAACAATTTGGAAGTTATTACAAACAAACATAAAGTTCTATATTGTTGTCCAAAATCCTACTAGATGAAAAAAGAAGAGATAAAACCTCAGTTTGGTAACACATGATGAGGACAATTCCTGGGACATTTCGATGATCCAGTTTCTTGATTCAACTTGTAAAATGCATTCCCAGGTTGTAGAATAAGAAGAAAAGTCTCCAGAAAGAATGTCCTTATATGCGCTGAAACTGTCAGACCCCTTCTGGCATCTCACATGTTCTTGTTGTACCTTAAAAGAGACATTTGCAAACGAGGTTGTGTAGACAGCAATCCATTTGCTCAGAAGGTGTGGGAAGGGTGTGCTGTAATGAATGGTTGAAGAAACAGGACTTCAGGGAAGAGAACAGAGTTTGGGGGACATGTCAGCCGTCTTCAAATATTTTAAGAGCTGTCATGTTAACAGCCAAATGGATTTAATCTAAACTTTTCATGCAGATCGAGCTTGCAAAAATTAAGTAGCAAGGAAAAGGTTTTGCTAAATAGATTAAAAAAAAAAACAATCTTACCTAATAATTCAAGTCATCCAACAGTGGGATTGGCTGACTTAGAAGTAAGTCCCCTATTAGAGTAGAGCTTAATCTTCAGGAAAATACTTTTCAACAAATTTAAGAAAATTCTGGTGACTTATGACAATTTTCAACAATAGAATGTGCTGACTTGAAAAGACAAGGAATTACATAGTTCTCAAACATTCAGCGAGGGACGCCCACATTTCGGGATCTTTCTGCCTACACAAGGCAGTAACACAAAGGACAGAGCTCCACAGTCTCTTGAATGTTAAGTTTCAATGATTTTATATTTTGTAGTCATTAACAAAGGTTTTCTATGACCTATTTTTCGATTTTTTATGTTTATGTTGAGAGACAGAGAGAAAGAGGATGAACCGGACTGGAGAAGAGACAGAGAGAAAGGGAGAGATGGAATCCCAAGCAGGCTCTGCGCTGTCAGCACAGAGCTTGATGTGGGGCTCAAACCCATGAACCATGAGATCATGACCTGAACCGAAATCAAGAGTCAGACGCTTAACCAACTGAGCCACCCAGGTGCCCCTACTTATTTTTCTTCTAAAAGTTGATATTATGTGGTTCAATTTTGCAGTAGGTTTTAACTCTTGGGCAAATATATTTTCTTAAATAATAAAAACCCACTGAAACAATCTGCATTAGCTAGTAGCGAGTTGCTGAACTATCTCATACCCTCCTCGTACCAGGAAGGAGGAGGGGAGTAATGAGGCCCCACAGTGTCACTGGCTTTAAAGGGTAAAGCTCATCACTCGGCCGGACTAGTGCCCCTGGCAAGATGCCTCCACCTGAGGGCCGCACCTTCCTCACTGGGCCCCAGGGCGAAGAGCAGCCACTCTCTGCACCAAGAGGGGCTCCAATGGAGAGAAAAAAACAGCAGCAAATCATCTACACTCTTAGAGCCTCCACCAGGTAGGCGTTTTCATCGCATCTGCTCACATCTCATTGGTTGAAGGACACTGAATACTCGGGAGGCTCAGCGAAGGCTGGGGAGACGTTGCCATCACACTTCCTGTCTTCTGCTGCTTTGCCTAACGACGGACCTACTCCCCAGGAAGGTACAGCCTGTTTACAGATGCCACCAGGACACCCAGCCTTCTTGCAGGGAGGCCTTCTCTGCAGCCTGGAACGAAAGCCTGTGCGGCACCCTGTGATGCAAGGGCGCAAACTAGGCAGAGGTGAGGACGAGAGGTTTGCAACTGAAAGCAGTACAGTGCAGCTCCTTGTCCTGCCCCCAGCTAATGAGAGCTGGTAGTTAGGGACCTGGTGTCAGTCAGCGATGAGGAATGGCCTTTGTCTTGAGAAACTGTGAGGTTTAGGTACGGGCTTCATGCTAATGCCCACCGCTCTGGAAAAGACTTTGTCTAATCTGCTTCACAAGATGGTGCTGGCCAACAGATCTCACCCACACGCTGTAAAAGGCTCCCCGGCTGCTGCTACAGGAACTAAGGCATTAAAACAATGTCCATATATGAAGATGCTTCCACCACCACCACCCTCTCCTATCACTGTGCTTTTCTCCCCAGGAATAAAAAATAAAATTTAAAATCCTCCCCAAGGATATCTGTCTTTATGTCACCAAAACCCATTTTTGAGGGCAGCAGACAAGACGTAGCTGTGAGCAGTGCTATATTGTCACAATAGCGAAACACTCAACACACTCAGATCCTTTCTTTCAATGACCTTAAGAGGAATTGACTGTTGTGTGTCCAATTTTAATTGTTTAAAAACCATTAAGAAAATGTACAAGGAACTCACCAAACTTCACACTCACAAAACAAATAATCCAGTGAGGAAATGGGCAGAAGACATGAACAGACACTTCTCCAAAGAGGACATCCAGATGGCCTACAGACACATAAAATGATGCTCAACATCACT
>NC_043700.1:8050874-8093702 GCF_006229205.1 Suricata suricatta | reverse complement strand
GGGGGGAAAAGAGGTGGTGGTGATGGTGGAGGGCACTTGTGGGGAAGAGCACTGGGTGTTGTATGGAAAACAACTTGACAATAAAATATTGAAAAAAAAAACCCATTACTTCTGCGGCTTAAATATCTACCTATGTCCCTCCCTGTTTCTGCTTTCGTGTGTTCTTCCTACTCACTCCTCTTTGCCTAGCAGAGTTATTTCTCTTCTGTTTTCATAATCTATCATTTTAAATGGAACTGTCCTGACAGAGTCTCACCAAGCCATGCCCAATGATAAGAAGCAGGTCAGACAGTTTCTATATTTAACAAATCTGTGTGGAATGTCCTCATGTGTCAAGATGGAGACAAAGTATAGGAGTTAGTGATAAGCAAGCCACCACTCCTGACCTCAAAAAAATAACAGTCCTGGAGAGGAGTCTAGAAATCACAATACACAGTCATTGTGGAGAATCTCATAAATGTAGACTTATTTCCCATCTTCATTGTTTTCATTTCCCTCTAGTATTTAAACACATTTAGTCCCAAATGGAAAACCATCTAGCATGGATTCCCAAATGCCCATCCCTAACCGACTCCCCAGTGATGCTCGGTGGGGGCTTATTATAAATATACCTTCTTGGGATCTTCACCAATAAGTTCAGATCTATAAGCTTAGAAAGAATCCTGGAATATGTAATTTTCCAAAGCTTCCAAGATGACTCTTCTATACAATCAAGTTTTGGAACTTCTGCATTAAAGCAAATAATGAGATCACCTTTCCTCTTACTTAAAGCAATATAAACAAAGAAAAACCAGACAATGAAGCATATTTTAATAAAATTAATAAGGGCAGATCGGTATACTCCTGCAAACCAAAATATCAAAGATAATCTAGATCTAATTTTAAAACAGAGATGTTATGAGTACCTTGTGGATATCGGGAAATCTGTTTCTTAACATGAGATGGTAAAAATGGAGCACCTCCTAACATGACCTATGGCAATATGAAAGACAGGTTGGGAATATACAAGGCTAAACTACTGGTTATAACCAATTTTTATCAAATCACATTAAATGAATAAATAGCTTACAAATAATTTTTTGGAAAACTATACAAGTTAGGTGGAATTAAAAATACATGATCATGAACCTGTATAAAACCAAAGGCAAGAACAATTTTTCAAGGACAATTCATCTTGCCTCACAGGTAGGAGGCTCATCTAGTGAGGAAAATATCCTGAATAAAATGGACCAAAATGGCTAAACAAGAAAAACAAGAAGTAATCAAGTTTGAGAAAGAGGCATTTGGGAGAGCTAAAAAGATTATAAAATGAAGTTAAGGAAGTGATAAATAAATCAATATACATCAGCGATGGGTCAGGAAAGGGAGATTGCGTAGGAGTTTAAAGTACATGCAAAGGCATTTTTCAAGTACCCGAGGAACTGATATGAAAATTTATTGAGCAAAAAGACAGAATGTATATCTCATACATAACCAGATAGCTAAGTGCCCTGGCTTATTCCCAGAGCTGAATATAGGAATTCAACTAGCAAAGTGGGGTTTGGGAGAGGATCATTTAAATTCTATTGTATGTCCAGATCCCAAGCCCTGGGAATTGAGCATCCATCCACAAAGAGAGGAACTGCAAATATTAGATCCAAACCAGCTGACGGTGCAGAACTAGAAGGCATCAGACGAAGAAGAGATACAATAAAATCCAGCAACTCATAAATAAACTAGTAAGCTCAGAGTCCACACAATTCCAATAAATCTGCAAAGCCACGGAGTTCATGTTTAGGTTGAAATCAGCAGAGTTATTCGACATCACATAAGGCTATTGCATGGGGGAAAGGTGAATATTAATTCATCAGGAATCAGAAACACGGAGTAAGATGACAAAACACACTGCATAATTGATAAACCTCAACGCGGCCACGTGATTTAGGGTCTTGTGAGAAATCCAGCTGCATTTGGGGCACAGTCGTTGGAGGAGAAGGTAATGTCCCCGGACATATCAATGCTCTCCAGGTATAAGAACACACATTAACAATATAAGCAAGTTTGAGAATTAAGGCTAGTTTCGGAGCATTATGGACAGTCTGGGCCACTTCATTAGGGGACTGGTCACAGTCCACTGCCTGACATCTGACACTCACTGTTTTTAAGCACAGGCCTGCGTCTTCTATTATTAATTTCTACCTCAGGGCAAATGCCAGGAGAACTTACTTTCCTTTCTGCCTCCTGCTGGCATTTCAACTGTCAGGAACAGCAGGAGTCAAAAATGAAAGGTGCCACCTTAAAGAAAAGCTGTGCCACGGTGTCATTTTAAAAACTGACAGCTTTGTGCAGTCCCAAATTGTAAGGGAAAGGGATTGTCACTTGTGCCTCCCATTGCCATTTTGACAAAGGAAGCCATTCTCCCATATCCAAAGGCAACGGTAATTTTAAAATGGCAAGTGGGAACATTTTGCAAGTGGCAAGTGGGAATGGTCTTTACCCCAATGACTGTGAAATAGGGAAGAGCTTAGACAAAAACAAAAAAGAAAGAGAAAAGAAAGAAAACCCTGAGAAACTGATTTTTTCTGTCTGACCTTTAATATAATAATGAGGACCTAATGTACAATGTGAGAGAGCACACCATAAGCCAAGATGATAAAATAATGCCAGGGCCTTAGGTAATTTTATTTAAAGATAAGGAAACGAATTATTTTGTAGAAAAGGTGATCAAGAAAACTCTGAAGGAGTCAGGACTCTGAAATGGATAGAGCAGACAGCTGCTTCAAGACTAATTCATAAGCCCAGGATATGTAAAAAGATAAATAAATAAAAATTATTTTCAAGCATCAAAATTAAATGTTAAAAAAGGGCTCACGGATCCTGGTACCATTTTTTCTTCTCCTCTGAGTGTAGCTGATACTGAAAAGGCAGAGAAGTAGAATAGTTACAATAATGAGATACATTTTTGGAGGCACAAGTGTAAGAAAAGGCCATTAATTGAAAGGAAAAACAAGACAGATACACGTCTTTTTCCCCCTTCAGATAACCATCAGGAAATATAAGCATTTGGAGGAAATACAAGTAGCCACACTTACTGGCTTTACTCTCTAATAAGAGAGACACAGAGTTCGGTTCTGTCCTCTTCCTCTGAGAACGGACGGCATTAGGACATGCAAGAAAACTGCACAAAAGAAGCCAGGGGTACTGTGCATGGTGCATCGAGCTGGTACTTCACGGCAAACAAGGACTGGATCGGGGATGGATAAGGACGGGGCAGAAGGAGACAGGTGAGTTTCTGGGAAGATCTGCCTCCCCTGGAATGTGTGGACTCAAATCCGTGTCAGAACCACACAACCGGAGTGCAGACATGAACCAAAAATACGATATTCTCTCGTGAAATATCTCAAGAAGCCCAGTTTAGGAAGAGAATGTACAAACACGGTCAAGGAAGCTTCCACACCCCTCCCAAAAGTAATAGTGATACAGACCATCAGAGGAAAACCACGACTGGCAAGGCTGTAACTGACGAGCATGTCTTCAGGAACAAAAGCCCCCACCCCCCTCACAAGTATATTCTTATCCAATGTTATGCCCAGATCACAATATCGTCCCCAAAAACCAGAGACCTCCAGGGAGACCGAGTCACGCATGCAAAAGCAAAGGGCTTTATTACAGCTTAAGCTCACCGGGCCTAAGCTCAGGCTCACAGACCTCACCAGCGCAGTGGATCCGTGCTGAGAGCCCCGAACAAGGGCTGAGCAGGGTTTTTATGGGCCTTGGGAAGGGGGAGTTACAGGAAATTGAGACACAGGTACAGTGATCCAATCATTATCCCATAACATCATTGGCAGTAACTTTAACCATACACATTGTCCAGAGTGTTGGTTACTTTTGGCGGGACCCAATCACAACATTTAGAGTATTAACCAATTACAGAGTGGACCCAGGACCCTCACGTAGGGTGTAACTGGCCTTAAGCAATAAGTGATTATCTATAGCTTCTATCTCTAGGCCTGCCCTTAGGAGTGTTAAGCATTTTAGCTGGCCGCTTCTGATTGGCTGTTACTAGGGTGGTCCCTGCTTGAGCACTCTGTGCCCTTTTATTGTCTAATGATTCTGAGAAACCGACACTTAGGCCTCCAAGGTCAGAGGGGAAACTTGAAGCCTGTCATGGAGTCAGTTCGGTTCAGACCTGCGTCCTTACACCAAGACTGAGTTAAAAATGCAACAATGCCATGCAGAGCACAGCAGCAGTTCATGGGCAGAACCCTGTTAGGCAGAGGAACGGTTTCTTCTACTGAGTCAGTGTTAGGAGCTTTGAAAGGACGGGTTGGGCATGCTCAGCAATTTGAGTAGCAGTCTGCAATGACCCGAGTGGTGGATGGCGTGACGCGGTGCGCTTCCCCTCCAATCTCCTCCAATCTGAGGAACTTCTAACTACCTTCAGTCAGAGCGGCCCAGTAACTCTGGATTTGAGTGTCGTTTTTCTACCACTGCATTAGAATGCAGGTTTTCCTTATCTATAAGTAGCCTAACTTCCGGCCATTTAACACAGGAAATGGAAGTCACCGTTCTGACAGCAGTCTTGAGTGCTAAATTAGCTCTCCTTTGTGGGGCATCTGAGTGGCTCAGTCAGTAAAGCAATCAATCTTGATTTCACCTCCGGTCATGATCTCACTGTTCGTGGGATCGAGCCCCATATCAGGCTTTGCAGGGACAGGGTAGAGCCTGCTTAGGATTCTCTCTCTCTCTCTCTCTCTCTCTCTCTCTCTCGCTCTCGCTCTCGCTCTCTCTACCCCTCCCCTGCTTGTTCTCTTTCTCTCAAAATAAATAAATAAACTAAAAAATATTAACTCTACTTTGCTAAGATGCTTTGAAGGCAGACTAATATGTCTGAAATTATTTATGGACTTTTGAATGAGAAATAGCAAAAACAGGTCTTTCAAAAACCTGCCATTTGCTAGTAGAACAACTTCAGAGAAATCAATTACCATCTTTCATCCAAGCATGGGGATAAACGGGACCTCAAAGACTGGGGAAAGCAAGCTAGACCAAGTGCCTGTCACCTAAGCACACACTAGATGGTTCCTTTAACTGATAGGCCTCCACTCAGAATAGCGGATAGACTGACACATAATAAATCAGGCCAAGGAGAAGGAATTCCTTTGTGTGGGACATTGCTACAAAAGTTCACCAGAAGTAGAGGTGGGTTAATTTTTGTTTGAATTCATTTTTGCATCACGTGTCTGGATGAGCGGGTTGGTATTATGTCCCTGTCCTCTCATTCACCTAAGACTGAAGGAAATCCCGCCGATGGAGATCTGACCCCAAGCTTTGGGATGTTGTCAGCCCAGACATCAAGTCTGGCGCTTTCAAGAGTGAGGGCTGAATGAGGACTCGGTGTGTATCACGTCTACCTTGGCTTCACTGTCCCCTCCTCCCTTTTGGCTTGCTGCTTTGTGGACTGCCCTCTCCTGACCTCCAGCCTGCATGTGGTCTTGGGCTTCTGAGAAATTACACAGCTCTGACCTTCCCCTGCTGTTGACCTCTGACTACCAAATCCACCCTCTTTTCACCCCAGCGCCGCGTTTAATTCTCGACTTCCTGCTTGCTCTCCGAGTCTGGGCTTCTAGGGCAGCCACTGCCCAGGGATCAGCCTGGCAGCTAGGGAGATGACGTTCGGAGCAGGGTGACAATTTAACACTTGGAGTGGGCGTATTCGTGTCATGATTCCTGAAGATTTAAATATACATCACACAGGGTTTGTGATCAGGTTTTACAACAAGGGGAACGTGTTCACTTGCGACTACATCATGCATTATATGCCTCCTATCTGACATTCCAATCAATTCTGTGTTCCCCTCTGACTAGTGGCTACATCCGCCCTCCACTTAGGGGCTTCTGGGGGAAAATGTGTTCCCTGCACACTGCCCTACCACTGCCCTGGAGGTAGAGCGAATCCCCTTTACTTCCTGCTGTTCTTCTATAAAGAAAACTGCAGTATCACTTTGTTTTCTTAATCTTTCCATTTAGATGCTCTAGAATATGATGCAAATTAAAGGTTTTTCAGTGTGGCTAACCCCTTCACTCTCCTGAAACTGCATCAAGATTGGTCACCAGTGACATTTTAACTGTCGTTTGTATCCCTCATATTTTGTAACTCTGCATCAAACCCTCAGTGCTGAATGAACTCAAGGGAGCCCCAGACACAAAAGTAATGAGGACTCGAGCAAACAGCCACATTTTCAAGGAGCAACAGACACTGAATGCTGTCAATTTCAGACAACCCATCCCAAGGGGCAGACAAACCACCGCAACGGAACTGTTAGGTAAGTAGCGTATTTCAGTTGTCAGGTAGACACCAGAGCCAAAAGAACATTAGATTCAGGAAACAAAAGAGGCCATGGCAAGAACTACCAGATGGCACGGCACGTTCCCAGGTACACACGCGAGTGAAGACCGGCTACCAGTGACCCTCGGCGATGCGCCGCCTGGGCAGAGAGTGCTTCCCAGGCTCGCGTGCCGGGAGCACCATCGCCTCTGAGCCTCCCGGCAGAAGCAGGAATGCAGACCTAGAGCAGAGAACGAGAGGGTGGGAGATATCGGCACATCCTGACGCCGCCACCGAAGGTGCTCAAGAATTTAGGCCGTCAATTGTATCCTGAAAATCAATCTTTCTACCTTTTTTCAAAAACATCCTAATTTTCTGCCAACCGCTCTTATTCTTCAATCTTTATCTTCTTAGAAAAATCTCTTTCTTGTCTGGACACGAAATTTGGACCAGAACTTGGCTCCTTTTCTTTCCAGATAGAGACGGAGACAGAGATAGACAGAGAGGCGAGCACATGCAGCATCAAGCATGCTGTTCCACAAGGGGTTAAAAGCCGGAACGCACGCGCGCGCGTGCGCGCGCACACACACACACTCATATGTGTATGTATGCAACCATATGCATATACAGATTTATATGATACGTATAAAATATGTTTCTGTAATGTATATTTTCATATACATACATTATAAGACATGTACATTGTGTAAGTATATGTATGAGTGTGTGCGTTTGTGGGTGTAGATTCTCACTGTAGAATATCTTATCTACTCGTTACTAAAACCATGACATATTAATATAAATAAACAGACAAACAGAATAATTTTGCCACAGTCTTACCACAAAGGCACAGTCCTACATCACGGCAACTGAATAGAGAGATACAATCTGGATCACATACCTTCCCTCAAATTTAACATATCTGACACTAAACACATCATCTTCAAAATCAATTTAATTCGATTTCTAAACTGCAGGTGGAGGAGGGACGTGCATTGACTCCTCTAACTGAGAACCTCCCTGGGCACCCTTGCACACAGATACAGATGACGGGCAGCATTGGAACCTCTCTCCCTCCTTCATGGGGCTCCTTTCTCAAACAGACTGTCACTTCACTGTGGGCCTTGGATCCTTCCAACCTACCCTGACAGGAAGAGAAATTTCTTCCCCAAATGGAGGCCAGGAAAGCAATTTCAGTTTCCTGGTTTAGGTTCAGTGTCTATCCTCAAAGTAAAATTGTAGCCAGAGGTGTGGGGTACGCAGGCCTGAGCCACAGGTGCCAGAAAGACAGACCCAGACCTAGCGGGAGAGCGCGGTTTGGCCACCGGAAGGTGAAAGGTCATTCCTGGAACTGAGAGATGAACACTGGGCAAAGGAAAGAAATTCCCAGAGCAGTTCCTCCTTTTATTGCCTGTGGAATTAGATGGCCATTTTCCTTTACTGCTTTTTCTAAAACAGGCCTGTTTTAATCACTTATTTTAACACATTTCTGGGGCGCCTGGGGGGCTCAGTCCGTTGGGCACCCAATTTCGGCTCAGGTCATGGAGCCTCCTTCCGATTCTGTGTCTCCCTCTCTCCCTGCTGGTCCCCCACTCACACTCTGTTTCTCTTGCTCCAAATATAAATAAACATTAAACATTTTTTTAATGTGTTATTTTAAAAATTATTTTCTACTTATTCATCATCTAACACATGAAAATCAAGCCTCATTAAGTGCAAGCATCTTATTTATTTTAAATCTTGAGTGAATAGCGCATCCCTAGTATATTTTTTTAACTCAATATATATCCTTTTTAGGAGAGAGAGAGAGAGAGAGAGAGAGAGTGTGTGTGTGTGTGTGTGTGTGTGTGTGTGAGGGGGGGGAGGGGCAGAGAGAGAGAGGGAGAAAGAGAATCCCAAACAGATTCCACATCAGTGTAGAGCCCAACATGGGCCTCGATCTCACAAACTGACCGACTGAGAGATCATGACGTGGGCTAAACTCAAAGGGTCGGAGGCTCAACTTACTGAGCCACCCAGGCACCCTGACTCAATATATATCTTTTAAAAAATGAAAGAACTGTACATCATGAATTTGAAAAAATATATGGAAATACTTTCTTAAATGTTAGCAGACATCAGTGTATTGAACCTCGAGATAATTTTTTCTATTACTTCTTTTTCCTTTTTTCAAAAATGTGTAAGCATAACAGTTTTCTCTTTGTTTTTTTATATACCTATAAACGAGACCACTTTTTCACATTTATTTTAGTGGCACAAAACTATGCAGTTTCACAAAATTGCCTGAAGGGGGCACATTCAAGGTACCTGTGCTGCAGTTATCCAGACCGAAGGTAAGAAGGGCTTAAACTGGATAGGGCTAGACTGGAAACTGAAGACAAGATTCCATCAACAGCTTCCCTCCTGCTTTATCTGATGCCTGTTATTCTCCAAAAATTCACAGTATCTACAAAAAACCGTATCTTACACTTGGTTGGTTTTTTTCTACCAATTCTGACTTGAAGTTATATCCATGATTCAGTTTTATGAACGGTGATACAGATAGCCTGGGAAGCGTATAAAAAAGGTGCTGTGGCCAAGGAGAAATTGCACGAGTTTTACAAAGAAAGGGGATGGGAGGGCACAGGCTGTGGCATCAGGGACATGACTTGACTTCCGTGTCCCTGAGCAAGGCCCCGACCTACACGTTTACGTGCAGTGACGTGAGTCTCTCTGGCAGATGGAGAGTTGCAGGCTGCCTGTGGCCATGGGCGCCGCTTCCAATGTCCTCTTGACCCTTTCTTCATGTTTACCATTGATGGGTGTCTGAAAACTTCCTTCTTAATGAGTCCTTAAGTAATTCTTTTCTTTCACTCTTACGTTAAATCTTTACCTTACTCTCTTGATTATCAGTAAATCCATTCACGGGGGCACCATACTTGACATAAGGGGCTGTGTTATGTGTAAGTCCTCACCAAGACACTGATATGGCAAAATGGCTCTCAATCACTTAGCCCGGAACAACAGTGAACTGTTTGGGAAGACTCGATAGCCTCTATCAATGGTCTCTACTGATGGTAATGTCATGGGCTTACGGAAACCACCAAATGGAGTGAAGATTTTGTAGGACAAAGAAGTTTAACACAATTTCATCATGTTTCTGTTGGTTTGATATTACAGTGACAAGTGTTGGATGTTAAAGAAAAGACTCTTAATCACTTTTAAAAGCGGACACTAAGTGGTTACCTTGTAGAGATGACAAAAATATAACAGAAAAAAAAATTTTAAAAAGGCAACGGGAACCTTTGGGTAGGGATAAATCTTCGAGTGACAGCGTGATACACATCTTTAACACGTGCTCTCTCTCAGACAACTTAGACTGAATTAAAGACAATCTTCTCTAAAAACTGTGCACCTGATAATGGTAAAGACCTTTCTAATGAAAAATACGTGAAAAGAGTTTGAAAAAAACAATTTCATGGAAACTGAGAGAGTAAAAAAATCAGTGTTTCTAAATTAAGTCACCATTTTATATACTATGTATTTGTAAAAACTTGTGTTGTAACAAACTTCAATAAATTAAGGAGTTTAGAGGCACCTCCACGGCTCAGTTGGTTAAGCAACTGACTATCGATTTTGGCTCAGGTCATATCTCAAAGTCATGAGATCAAGCTCCACGTTGTCAGTGCACAGCCTGCTTGGGATTCTCTCTGTGTCTGTCTGTTCCTCCCCCACTCTCAGTCTCAAAATTCTCTTTCTCTCTAATTAGTTAATTAATTAAATAATGTAAGTAGACATTTGACCACTTCTGCTAAGTCTCCTACCAGGCAGTAGACAGTAAAGAGCATGAAGCGGGACTCTCCGAAACCACACTCCATCACTTACAGCTGCTTTGACCTTGGGCGAGTTGCTTAACTCTGCTTTGCATTAATGTCTTCCGTAACACAGGGATATAGTAGTTACCTCATGTGATTATTCTGAGAATTGAATGAACTAGGTCTTCTACATGGTAGATCTCTAGGTACAGACTTCACAGAGCATTTCTTGTCTATTTCACTCTTTTGGCACTTATATACAAACTTTATATTTAGCTGCGTTTGCATTTATTTGTCACTGTCCAACTAGACTAGAAAAAAAGAGAACAGCAGTTAGGTGACACATTTGCAGATGGCCACTGCACTGCCACGGTCCTGTGCGCAGTGACGGCACTCAGTGACCATGTTGATGGATGACGTCTGATTCCTCACTAAGCACCTCAGTACTTTAAGAGTCGTGTGTATCACAGAGTTTTATAAATGCATCTCATCAATTATTTTACTAAACAGATAAAACATGTTGCTAAAACACTGCAAATCACTCAGTGAGAATCTCAGGCACTGTAATTTTTCCTATCGTTGTCTTTATCTGACTTAAATTAACTGTCTCTTTCCAGTTGATGCATTTCAGGTGTGAATATTCCTGGCCTATCTCTTTTGATAATATATGCCTCTTCCCAGACAGGCTACATAAGGCTAAGGAAAGGGAGTGGACTTTGGTCATACATATTATCTTTCAACAGACACCAACCACCTCCTCTGATGTCCAGTCAATGACCAGATCACAGGGCAAACAAACACATGAGGATCTGAAGGATGAGAGATTAATAATCTATAAACTATAGCTACTGGTCACTAGGAGTTGTCAACAACCCAAATGCCTTCCTCACTCTCTGTCAATCACCTCTATGCTTGGTTTCATTGCCTGAAATATGTGTATTAACAATCACCTGGAGATAAAATCAGTTGGTTATCTTCCAATACTCTAGGAAAGATATGCTGATAGAAGAGAAGAGAAAATTACTCAATGACTCAATTAGGAAGTAATTCTAACTGAAAACCTCTCTCTCCCTGCCCTGACCCAAGATGAAGGAACTCCCTGATGAATAAGAGAAAGGAAAGGTCCTGCATCACCCAAGAAGAGGTGATCTAGCAAGGATAACTCATCTGTTTCAGGGACACCTGTGAGAACTGAGCAAGGCAGACAAACAGACATGACTAGATAACTAACTACCATAAGACAAATATTCTATAAGAAAAAAGACATTGGTGAGCACATTAAAGAATTCTGCTCTGCACAACGAAGGGAACAATCAGCAAAAATAAAAGGCAACCGATGGAATGGGAGAAGCTATTTGCAAATGACATATCAGATAAAGGGTTAGTATCCAAAATCTATGAAGAATGTGTCAAATTCAACACCCAAAAACCAAATAACTCAGGGAAGAGATGCACACAACATATGAATAGACACTTCTCCAAAGAAGACATCTAGATGGCAAATGGGCATACGAAAAATGTTCAACATCACTCACCATCAGGGAAATACAAATCAAAACCACAATGAAATACCACCTCACATCTCTCAGAATGGCTAAAATTAACAACTTAGGCAGCAACAGACGTTGGCGAGGATGTGGAGGAAGAGGATTTCTTTTGCACTGCTGGTGGGAATGTAAACTGGGGCAGCCACTCTGGAAAACAGTATGGAAGCTTCTCAAAAAATTAAAAATAGAACTACCCTACAACCCAGCAATTGCACTATTAGGTATTTATCCAAGGGATACAAGTGTGCTGTTTCAAAGGGACACATGAACCCCAAAACTTAGAGCAGCACTATTGACAAAGGCCAAAGTATGGAAAAAGCCCAAATATCCACTGATAGATAAATGGATAAAGAAGATGTGCTATTTCTCTCTCTATACACACACACACACACACACACACACACACACACACACACTGGAATGTTACTCAGTGATCAAAAGAATGAAATCTTGCCACATGGATGGAACTGGAGGGTATTATGATAAGTGAAATTAGTCAGAAAAAGACAAGTATCATGACTTCACTCATATAAGGAATGTAAGAAACAAAACAGATGAACATGAGGGAAGGGAAGCAAAAATAATACAAAAGCAGGGAGGGGGACAAAACATAAATATAGAGGTCAAACTGAGGGTTGTTGGAGGGGTTGTGGGAGGAGGGATGGTCTAAATGGGGCATTAAGGAATCTACTCCTGAAATCATTTTTCTGCCATATGCTAACTAACCTGGATGTAAATTAAAGAATAAATTAAAAATTAAGAAAAAAGAATTTTGTTCAATTTTACTCAATTTGAGTTTTCTAAGATTTGTGAGATACACAATGATAAACTCCTCTGAGCCTTCATTTTCTCAACAAATGACAACCATGATAATATGATGACGTTGTGCAAAGGAAACGAGATCGCCTATCTGTAGATGTTAGCAAGGTGCCCAGTATAAGCTAAACCAACATTAATGCCTTCTTCTATTTCTTATATGGACTAGTGGAACTCTTCTGCCACAGGGGTTAATGGGATGACTGGATGAGCTAAGACATACAGAAAAAGAGCTTTGGAAAATGTAAAACACCATCCCAAGACTCATTATAATCACTACTACTAGCACAAGGATTCTGTCTGGTCAACTGACAAGGAGCTGTGTCTCCAAACCAGGCGTGGAAGTGGCTGCAGTCAATGTCAGGTTGCAGATGACTTTCCACATGGCACAAAAGTCTCTGTCCTGGGAGTCAGGGACCCTGGGTTTCACTTCAGCCCTGACACTTAACACTTCTGAGAGCAGGTCACATCATAACCAACCTTGGTTTCAACCTTTTATATAATGGAAATGATTATAATACCTATAATAACTACTCAACAGTAGTTACAGTATTTAAGCAAAGTAATGGAGGTAAAGTCCTTCTGAAATTGTAGGGAAGTATAGGATCAGAGAAGGTGCTAGACTCTTAGCTCAGAAGGTCCACAAATTGCTTACCTTCTCTGAGCTTCTGTTTTAATTTTTTTTTCATTTTTAATGTTTATTTTATGAGAGACAGAGTATGATCAGGGGAGGGGCAGAGCAAGAGAGAGGGAGACACAGAATCTGAAGCAGGCTCCAGGCTCCGAGCTGTCAGCACGGATCCCAATATGGGGCTCAAACCCATGACCTACAAGATCATGACCTAAGCCAAAGTCAGACGCTTAACTGACAGCCAACCAGGTGCCACTGAGTCTCTCTTTTTCAACCCTGAAAGATCAGTAGCTCAGGGTCACTGTGAAGATGCAGTGAGGAAGCAGGTCGGTGCCTCTCAGACATTTCAGCCAAGTCCTGTTAAGAGCAGAGGAGTGACCTGTGCACCCAGAGGAAATCAGGTGGAAAAGTGAAAAGGGCCACTATAAGCATGAAATTTCTCTGAGGTTTTCTCAAATTAATTGTTATGTTTTATGCAAATAGTACATTTTCTCACCGACTATGAGTGTTTAATTTTACAAATCTTTGCCCCCCAAATCTTGCAATAATATTAATTTTCGAGGAAGAAACACAATGTTTATCCCCTGATTGCAGATAATCCAGGGCGTCGCTGCCTGGTTAAAGAAACAGAATATTGTAAGAAGGGCTCACGGGGGCTTGCATCACAGCAACTACGGCATCATATGCCTCCTCTCCCAATGGACGCCATATTGTTTCTCTGAGAGGTTTCCTACCTCATTGACCAACTATACTTCCTCCTCCTCTCCATTCCCCGGCAGAACGCAACCCATAGGAAATCTCCACGACACGTAACATCCTTCCCACTCAACTGACCGCTAGTCCTTTCATAACCTAAACTCTTCCCAAAAAAGTTTGTTCAGTTCTTATTCTGAACATTTTAAGATTATCTAGAATGCATCAAAATTGTTTTAGACTCAAATTCTGTTGTGGTTAACTTGCAGATGATTTTCGATAGCAGCAGAAAATTCAGTCTTGCATGGCCATGTCCCAAGTTACATAATCTAAGAATGTAAAATCGGATGTACTGTTTTAAGTAACTGTAAAAATTGCTGTATCATCCTGTATATTTAAAAGATGTGTCTGGATTTAGGCTCCAGATGTAGTGGATATGTTTAGGCTCTTTTCATCTTACAAATTAAATATATAAAAACATTTGGTTAAAATGGTAATTCTGCATTTTGGTGACTCAGTTTTCTGTCCTAGCTCTAGCATTAAATCCATTTTTCCTTGAATATAGTCTCCATGCCCTCTTCAACTTTGTATCCTGACTATCACTTGGCGAACAGTCTTGCCCATAATAGGAGCTTGGAAAATTTTTCTTTGATGCATGAAATATGGATCTGTCCATAAACGCCCTTTGAGATTGAATGGCTGACTTTCACAAGAAACTTTATGGGTATGGTGATTTAACCTGTTTGTAACCTTTATCACAAAGGTTTTGGAATCAAATCAAATTTGTTTCTCTGCAGTTCTATGATTTATTGGAATTCTTTAGGTCTGAGTCATTCAAGTAAGAAGCCTATATATTAAAATTAGGAGAATCTTGTCTAATGAAAAGAAGGTCTCACAGGCACTGTAAGAATTTTCTGATTTTCTATTTAAAAAATCAGTAAATGGTTTCAACTAAACACATGTGAAAAAGCAATTATCTTATGTAACCAAATCTAGCATGTTCTCACAGGCTTCAAGTCAGTTCAATGTTTTGCTGTGTGACTTTTCATTATTCTGTTGTTTTATATGGTAATGGTGTGACCCTTAGTAGTAATCTATCAGTCTCTTTGTTCTTACTGGCCATGGCTGGTGAAATCTGGATTCATTATTTCAAATAATCAGAAGCAGGTGCCTGGCTGGCTCAGTCAGGAGAGCAAGGGACTCTTCATCTCAGAGTCAGGAATTCAAGCCCCATGCTGGCCATGGAGCCTATGTAAAAATTTTAAAAAATTAAAATAATCAGATATCTATATTATGTCTTTATGATACAATTTTCCATCTTTTATTTATTCCTTAAAACTGAAGTAATCTCTTCATCTCTGTTCCCTCTTTGCTGACAGATAGTAACTTGCTAGTCATTTTGATAGACGTAAGTTTGATTTAAATTGTGGAAAATAGTTCTAGGAAGAATGCTAACTGAATAAGAAATGACCCCTTGTACCTAGCACACCAGAATTTCATATCTTCTAAATAGAAAATGTCTTTTTTTAAATTTTTTGAACATTTACTTATATTTAAGAGACAGAGAGAGACAGAGCATGAACAGGGAGGGGCAGAGAGAGAGAGAGACAGGGTCTGAAGCAGGCTCCAGGCTCTGAGCTGTCAGCACAGAGCCCGATGCAGGGCTCGAACTTATGAACTATGAGATCATGACCTGAGCCAAAGTTGGACACTTAACCAACGGAGCTACCCAGGTGCCCCCAAAATGCCTTTTATTTTAAAGAAAATACCCTATTAAATAATGCATATTTTAAAAACAAAGCTGTTAATTACAAGGGACACTAAATTATATAGACCACATTTCAAATATTTCATAGTTTAGGTTGATATTTTCTTCTATTTTCCAAAGACCAAAAGTCAATTTTTAGATGTGCTAAAAGCAAAATGACTGAAAAAGTACTAATTGCCAATTTTTTAGAGCTGTCCATCAAAAACAAAATAAGCAAAATGTCTAAACAAGTATCAACCCCAATCTGGACACAAAACACCCCCATTACTGCCTCCCTTCCTACTAATACCAAAATGTAACTATCACTTCATCAACTTATAAAAAATTACTATTCCATTCCTTTTATCTATATAACCAGTATGCTTACAAACTATTAGTACTTTGGTTACTATACTCAAAGTTATAAATATTATATGGTTATTATAAATAATCACAAGAGATCTCTCCAAATCCTATATGAAAGGAGATCATTCGGCCATTGACCTCAGTGCACTCCACTGAAATAGGGGCTGATTCTCTGCACACTCATTCCATGAATGTGACCTTGGATTAGAAATGTATTCAGCCCCTGGGTGGCTCAGACTGTTGAGTGTTTGACTCGTGATTTCAGCTCAGGTCATGATCCCTCAGTTAGTGAGATCAAGCAGTGCATCAGGCTCTACACTGTGCTGTCTGTCCCTTCCCTACTTGTGCTGTCTCTCTAAAAATAAATTTAAAAACATTAAAAAAAATCTTTAAAAAAATGTATTCAAAGTGTGTATTATGCCACACTTCTTTTTTTCAGGGCTGCCTCCCTACATCTTTATTGCTAAGGGATCAAGGACTTAAAATACATTTGATTATTTCTAAAATGCCATTGAGGAAACAGTCCTTCTACCATCTAATAAAACACCAAGAAAAATGTAATTAATGTCAGCTTACAAACTCAATTTTACAATGCTTGTACACTCAATCATTGGTCTTCATTTTATTTTTTGTCCTTTTTTTCCCCTTTTTCCTTAATTTAAATTTTAATTAGTTAACATACAGTGCAGTATTGGTTTCAGGAGTAAAATCCAGTGACTCACCACTTCCATACAACACCCAGGGCTCCTCCCAACACGTGCCCTCCTCAATGCCCATCACCCATCTGGCCCATTCTCTACCCACCTCCCTCCATGAACCCTCAGCTTGCTCTCTATTACTAAGAGCCTCTTGTAGTTTTCCCCTCTTTCCTCTTACATCCCCCATAGGTTCATCTGTTTTGCTTCTTAAATTCCACCTATGAGCAAAATCTTATGGGATCTGTCTTTCTCTGATTGACTTATTTCGCGTAGCATAATACATTTGAGCTCCATCCATGCCATGTAATTATGCCACACTTTAAAAGGTACAAAGATCTGAGGAGGAAAAAATACTAATCTGAGGGTAATCAAATTAGGTGACAAATGATTATGGCGTAAGGTTTTGAGGAAATCACACTCCCCACATTTGCTTCATTGTGCGTTTTCTTATAGAATTTGTTATCTCATGAATGATGCCAATATACATCTTGAAGATGTTTATTTTACTCTGAATGACAAAATATTAAGTAAATTGAGGACTACAGGATATGAGCTACAATCCACTGAAAGCAGAAGAATGCAGAAGGAGAAGACTTTCTGGGGTAGGAAGATTCTAAGGCTGGGACTATGGAAGGACTCTGGGTATCATGTGCCAGAATGAACAGAAAAGATAAGAATGAGCAAAAGGCTTGCTCTACACCTGCTTCCAGTGTGTTTGAAGTGCAGTCACAGGAATGTTTCAAGTAAATAAAAGGGCATAGGGGCGGGGAGGAGAGAGAAGGATATAAAAAGTCTGGTCACCTTAAGGGCAAAGCAAAAATTGTGAACACAGCCTAGGATAAAAAGAGACCCAGAAGAGCATGCACACACAGACAGAGCAGGCAAGTTTTAGAAGTTGAAGGTCTTTGTGAGAAGGGAGTGGAGAGGTGGGAATTTAGGGGCAGGGTAGAAGGTTAGATAGATATGGAACCGAGAGTAAAGGACTGAGCTTAATTGGGGATCTCAGAGGCTGCGGAGTGTCTTGAGAGACTGAGGTCCAAAGGGTGGTCATTCCATTCTGGCAGTAAGAGACACAAACAAAAACGTCCACAGAGACTGGGAAACTGAGCAACTGGGAGGAGCCTGGAGAATTATTAAAACTGATGCTGAAATAACTAAAGATACTAGAGAAACACAGATCCTGACCAAGTGCTGCAGTTCTGGTGTAAGCTGCCACGGGTGAAGACTCCCTTTGGGGCTTGCTGAAAATCAGCATTCTCATACATAAATTTTATGTAAAATGTTTATTTTTTTTATTGAGACAGAGAAAGAGAGAGAGGAGGGTGCGTGCACATGCTAGCAGGGGAGGGGCAGAGAGAGAGAGAGAGAAAGAATCCCAAGCAGGCTCCACACTGTCAGTGCAGGGCCTCACAGGGGACTTAATCTCAGCCACTGTGAGATCACGACCTGAGCTGAAATCAAGAGTCAGATGCTTAACTGACTGAACCACCCAGGTCCCTCTAAATTGCATTTTAAAGCAATCAGTTCAAAGGAATCAAAATTTTTGCAAAAACAACCAAATGGGGGCACCTTGGTGGCTCAGTCAGTTGAGAGGCTGACTTCGGCTCAGGTCATGATCTCGCACTCTGTGAGTTCAAGCCCTGCGTCGGGCTCTGTGCTGACAGCTCCAAGCCTGGAGCCTGCTTCGGATTCTGTGTCTCCCTCTCTCTGTCCCTCCCCTGCTCACACTCTGTCTCTCTCTCTCAAAAATAAACATTAAACAAATTTAAAAAGAAAATAACCAAATGACATCAGGCTAGGAATGTGCCATAAGCATGTCACCCCTTTTCCTCCTCGGAGATGCTCTCAGGTTACAGTGATGGTCTCCAGTCCAGCCAGCGGGGACACGCACTGAGACGCTGACAGCCATGAACAGGAAGGAGGTCCCGGAGCATCTCGGTCCCAGCCAGCCTTGCCATATTTACCTGTTATGGTTGCAAATGACTTTGATAAGCCAAATTGCCCAAGTCTCACTTCCAGTTTACAGGTACAGTCTCTTAAGGACTCCCAATGCCATATTTCTGGGTTATCCAAGGCTTATAAAATAGTAAGTAGGCAACCTGCATGTGCAGTCACATTGTAATTACATTCTAATGACCATCGTGGGGAAATGGGCCATCATTCATCTTCCGCACCGCGTGGCCCGAGGAACTAAGAGCAGCTGGTCCGGCTGAGATCTATCACCACGGGTTTAAAGGAAACAGGAAGGCCTGGGGGAGGGACTGGGGTCACACGGGCTCTGATGGGATTTGATCTTAGCAATATAGAACTATTGTTGAGTTTCCAGTCAGGCAATTTAATGGAGCCATTAGATCTCGAACTCTGCAAGATTACAAATTATTTCTATAGTACTGAGCTTAAGTAGACAGCCATCCTCAAGCTAAAACAGGCAGGCTTTATTTAAAAAAAAAATCTTTCATCAATTTCTTTATTCAGCACTAACGTTACATGTGCAGCACTGGGTCTTATCTCCGACTCCCTCCTGGCCATCATTTTTATCAGCATCTTTCAATAGAGGCAGAAAACACACCGAAAATTCTATCATATGAAGTAGACCAGTTTAAAAAAAAAAATGTACTGAGCAAGAGTCAAAAGGCAAAACAAAACAAATACCTATAGGGCAAAGCAATGAGCTTAATAGAACAGAATATTTAATTGGGAAAGAAATAACATATTGGTGCTAAATGCATCACGTACGGTTTCCGTCACGTCACAGCTGCCCGTGCAAGGGGTCTCCCTCCGACCATCTGGGCTTCAGCTGTGTTTTGCCCAGTATAATACACCAGTCTGGATGCAGAGGATTTAAAGGCGGGGACCTGTTCCACAGAACCTACCCACAGTTCACCCCATGAGTTATGGGGGAAAAAACAAAGAAGAGAATCGGGTTGTAATTCTTTCTGGAATATACAAAAATCACATGATAATTTTCAAGAAGAGCTAAAGTTTAAGGAAAGGAGCCACGCAAAAGATGAAGTCATAATCTTAGGCGCCTCAGCAGCTCAGTTGGTTAAGCATCCGACTTTAGCTCAGGTCATGATCTCACTGTTCATGGGTTTGAGCCCCACGTCAGGCTCTGTGCTGGCAAAACTCAGAGCCTGAAGCCTGCTTCAGATTCAGGGTCTCCCTCTCTGCCCCTCCCCCACTTGCACTCTGTTTTTCTCTCTCTCAAAAATAAATAAACATTTAAAAATCTAAAAAAACCCGATATCATAATCTTAGAAAAGCAGCAGCTGTGAAGTAGATAAAGATCAAGAGAGTGACAAATGCAGTCAGGGGACAAAGGCAGCCATGTGCCGGGAACTGGTTAACAGGCAGGGCGGGAAGAGATCTCTAATTTGCAGCATTTGACAAGTGGTCCGTTTCTGTGGTGCAAAAACTCCCAGTCTGGACAAGTGAAAGCTACCAGCGTGCCACGGCAGCCCCCAGCACACTGCGGGGAAGGGGAGTCCAGGAGTTCCTGCCATGGAGCTCCTCAGACTTCTCCAATCTGTTTCCAGGCTCCGCGAGGTTGGGTCTAACTGTCATATTGTTTGGAGACTGCCATTAAATTATTATCCCCCTAATTAACCCAAATGAGTACATACACAATTTAATTTATTTTTTTAATTTATAATAGTTTATTGTCAAATTGGTTTCCATATGACACCCCGTGCCTCTCCCCACAAGTGCCCCCCACCATGACCATCACCCCCTCCCCCCACCTCCTCCCCCTTCAGTCCAAAAAGCCCCTTGAAAAAAAAATGTTTTAACCCCAATACAAAAACATAAAAAATAAAGGAAGTTTATGATGTGGAAGATTTCAGCAGCAGGAGCTAAAAATATAGCAGAAGTTAGACTGGAGAAGTTGTGACTCTCCATCTCTGTTTAACCTGTAGAAGCTGAATTTCCAACTTCCTTAATGCATTCACCTTTTCAGTATTAATGGAAATGACAAAAGTGACAAAAGTGTCTTCGGCTCCGCTCTTGCTGGAAAGGAACAGCAGGAACAAAGTCCTTCCTGTCGGTCCCCTCCAGGAAGGACTGGGACCTGGGGGTGGGTGGCTGGGGTCCCCTGCTCTAGCTCCCTGCTTCTGCTGGAACACAGAAGACTGAAGGCCACCCCAGACCCGCAAGGAACCCGGGCACTTGACTGAACGCACATTCCCTCTCACACAGCTACTAGCTCAGAAACTCTGGGGATAGAGCCCGATGATTTTTGCTTTCCTCAAGTCCTCCAGCAGATTCTGAGGGCCATTAAAGAGAACCTTTGCTCTAACACGTGTGGCCTTCAATGTGCGACCTCGCGTCACTCTCCCCTGGGGTGGTGAACACGGACTTGGGAGAAGACCTCTCATTCCAGGGGCCCGGACGGCTACCTCAGAAGGTCAGCAGCAGAGACCACTTACACATTCTACGTAATAATCGCTGGTATTAACAGCAAGAATTCCGATTCCACTGGCTTTCTGCTTGCTCACTGCCTGCCTCATACACCCACCACGGGCCCCCCTCCGAGGCCCTCCCCTCTGGAAGTCTGGGAGGATCCCCAGTGCTGCCTCCCCTGGGTTACGTCCACTGGCCCCAAGGCCACTCAGAAGCTGCATGGGAGCCGCGGAACTTCCAGGTCACAGCGCCTGGAAAAGAGGCCAGAGCCTTTCCCTGGAAGTTAGGTTGTGGAAGCAGGTGCACGGTCCTTGTGCCGTTCACGCCACAGATCCAAACAAGTGGCGGTGTTGCGAGGTGCCTCCATGCACGTTGTCCATGAGATTCATAATGTCGATTTTTTTCTATTATTTCACATGTGCCTGGAGAGCTGACAGGAATATTCAGGAGAGAGAACTATATAGCTCCCTGCCCCGTTCCCAATCAACTCCTGATGGGTGGGGAATTTACGAGGTTATTCGGAAAGCGCCTAAATGTGCGCACACTACAGAGGGTTTATAAAGCCTTGTTGGTGAAGAAAAGCCAAAGCAACCATCGCAGTTTACAAATCTAGTGGCATTGCCGCGGGGGCGGAGGGGGGGGGCAGGGGGAGGGAGAATCTGAAGGCCTGGTAAACACCTCTGGGAGATAAACAGTGTCAGGTTAATTTCCTACGTCACCATGGTAACTATAAAAGGCCAAGCAATATTTGAATTTCCAACAGAAGACAATGAGAAGGATGGATGGCCCCATCTGGCTCCTTGCTGTTTTGTCCTTTTTGTGGAGTAATTATTTCAGCTTCCTCGAGTGTGAACTTTCCTCAGGAGCAGCAGAGGCGAAGACACTGCAGGGAAGAGCGGTGGAAACGTCAGCACCTCTGCAGATGCAGTTCTTCAGGAATTGTTAAGGCGCAGGATTCTCGCACAGAGTAATGGCACCGAGGGTCTTCTTTCCAGGAAGCCACGTTACTCCTGCCAGCACCACTCAGGGGGTTCGGACCGAAGAACTGAGGCCCAAACACCAGGTGGCAGAGTTTTTTCTGTTTTCTACTTCTTTGTCTCCCATATATGGTCACACACGAACATGCAGTCTGATGAAGCGGTCTGTGACAAGGTCGCAGGGCTGTTGTCATGTATGCTAGGCGGACAGCCAGGTTGCCTCGAGGGGTTTTCTTCTTTCCTTAGGGAAGGGACCTTACCACAGTTCAACTGCGGCCTCAGTGATAATTCAGCCAGAATAGAATGTACTTATCCTGGGCGTACTTATTCATGTTACAGGGACTATAATAAAATGGCATAATAATTTAGTTTAAATTTAATTCTAATCAAAACCATTTACACAGAAACTGATATGGTGACAAGTCCTAAAAATTCAGAAACTTTGGAGAACTGAAATAAAGTTCATTTAACAGATGTTAAATATCTTTCAGCAGAATATGGCATTCCTATATATTAAGAGAAATATCCTATCCTGAAAATTTAAGTAGGCAAAGTGTAATTGACCCAGTTGAAATTTAGCCAGATGACTACAGTTTATCTCAGTGAATGTTATGACAGAGTCTTTTCAGCAGCAACATCAAGGAATTTTTAAAAGTGTATCTCAAAAAGGCAGTTTAACAGCATAGCTTCTACCCAACGAGTAGCTAAAGAACGGGGCTGAGATTTTATTAGTGTCCAGTATAACATGGAGAAAGTCTTGTACAGGATTCCATATCTTTCTGATAAAGCAGCTACAGTGTAGACTGTAGGAAAGCTTCTCAACTGATAATTGTACTTTGCATTTTGAGACTATTGTCACACTGTGCTCCCCTCTGCTCCCAAGCTAGGGCATATCAAACACAAGCAGGAATGGAGGGAACTTGACTTATGGAAATCTCTCGAGCAAACGTCAACATCGGGTCATAAATGGCAACATCCCAGAAATAAGAAAATACAGCTCCCTTAGGTATTTTTTTAAAAGATTTTTTAAAAAGTGATCTTGACACCCAAAATGGGGCTTGAACCTACAATCCCAAGATTAAGAGTCACTTGCTCTACCAACTGAGACAGCCAGATGCCAGCCAGATACCTCAGCTCCCTTAAATTTTGCCAATAAAATGCTATTGCCATGGACATGGTCATTATATACACAAATTTTAAAACATCAGATTCTAGGCATCTGATGAGAAACTATTAGTAAAAAAATTCTTTTCAGTTACAAGTTAATATTTATTTTTCAAATTGCAATGAACTCCTTTTTTTCTTTTCTGTTTTGAGAGATTTGTCCTTGAGGAAAGACAGGGTGTATTCAGACCAGAATCCATGAAATACAAACACACTTAGAATAAAGTTGTGTTTTTCTAGTTGGTAACAAAAACTAAGTTAATCTTTTGCTTAAACTGTGGCTAATGCCACGCACCTCAGGGTATGAGATTTTTTTTTTTATAACACCAAAAGGGGAAGAAAGTAAGTTGACACACAGTTCGGTTGCTGTCTTTCCTGTCTGAAAACTCAGAGAAACAAAGGTAACATTGTCATTGTTTTATGATTTTAACTCTGCTGGAGAGCTTCTCTAGCAAGTTTCAACTGCAGGGGATGCATTTGATGAAAATCTTAAAAGCAATTGAGTGGTATAAACTGTTGACTTTTATCCTTCCCCATCATGAGTTGCATATTCTTTGAAGGATCTTTACCTGGGACGCTTTTAACTGCCATTGTCATGTGAAGCCTCTTGGATCCAGAGATAAAACAAAATTAACTTTTCAAGGACACGGTGGTCTGGAAAGAGGAAAGTTATTTAGGAACTGCACACAAATTTAAAAATCTAATCAGTTCCCATACTTGAATTTAAGTTTTGTGAACATCCCACTTTCTCCCATATATCTATAGGGACTGTATGTGAAACTACAAAAAAAAAAAAAAAAACCTCACATATCCTCACAAAACAGACCACCCATGTCACTTCTTCCTTGGATTAGTTTACTATCCATTTTCATATCAATTAATGTGCAACTTAATCAGTTCTGAAACCCAGGTATAGGCATCACCCATTTTCTAAGAACTTCTTAAGTTTAAGTGATATTTAAATTTTGTTTTATTACTTATTTTTGAGAGAGAGAGTGCAAGTGGGGAAGGGTTAGAGAGGGGGAGGGAGACACAGAATCTGAAGCAGGCTCCAGACTCCGAGCTGTCAGCACAGAGCTGTGAACACACATCTCACGAGATCACGACCTGAGCAGAAGTCAGAAGCTCAACCCACGGAGCCACCCAGCTGCCCACCCCCTGAAGTTTAAGTGTTTTATGCTGTGCAAATCATGGTGCAGCTATGATTTTCATCTCGGTGGATACAAATTTCCCCGAGAAAGGAAGGATTTCTTCTTTTCAAAAATGTGTTTTACAGCTAGCATTCCTCAACATTCACTTGCGGTATAAAAACCAACGGAGAAGTCATCTCTTCGATCAACAGTTTGAGTGTGTTAGTAATGGGCAGCCAACATGGAATAACCCTGACCTCTTCATGCACCTACATGTGTGAGTCTTCACGTGTGAATCACGGATGAGAGCCTGAGGAGACGCAGGCTGTCATTCTGCTAAGGGCAGACAGAACTATTAACGTCCAAAGAAGAACATTAGTAACAATAAAAAGGTCTATAAACACAGAGTCAAGAGTGAGGCAAGACGTTACCTTCCTTCATACATTTATTCAACCTATATTTATAAAATGTCTACTCTGTAAAATGCTTTCGGATTACATCCATCTCGTAACCGTTTTACATTTCATTTCACTCCATCCCTTCCAGTTGACTGGTACATTATTTTTTAATCAAGTCTTAACCCTTTAACTTACTGAGATGCCTTCATGGACTCTGAGTGGAGTCTTAGCCATTCTTCATCCTTGCAATTCCTTCAATATTAGCAGAGATGGAGTTAAAGTTATTCAGTCCTGAGCCTTAATCTACACTACTTCTATCATTTTATATTATTGATTGGTGTGAGGACCTCATGGGCAACCGTGCCTGGGCCCAGCTCCCATGTGCTGCTCCCCTTCCCACAGCATTTTCAAACAAGAAGGCAAATATTTCTGGGGCACATGAATCAGATTATAAATGTCAGAAGTTTTCAACCAGAAGGTAAATGACAAAGAAAAAAAAATGGACTGAGGGGCTCCATCCGTTAAGCATCAGACTTGGGCTCAGGTCATGATCTGGCAGTCCCTTATTCAAGCCCCGCATCGGGCTCTGTGCTGACAGCTCAGGCCTGGAGGCTGCTTCGGATTCTGTGTTTCCCTCTCTCTCTGTCCCTTCCCCACTCATGCTCTGTCTCTCTCTGTCTCTCAAAAATAAACATTTACAAATGTACTTTAAAAAGCAAAGTATCGAATATAGATTTTAGAAAACAAAACCAACATTCTGATTTTTATGAAGAGATTACCCTAAAGAGCCCAGTTACTTGTATGGCCAAGTTCATGACCAAGTGGCTATTTCTGGGTTCTCAGTGCAGCAGATCTTCCATTACTGCACTCTGCTGTTGGTGTCTACATATAGTAAAATAGACCTACAGTTGGAATAAATTACATAAATTCTTAAAAAGAAAAAAAAGAATGAAGGTAGAGATTAGGTTGGCTTTAAATGAAAACTAATTTTTCTTATCTATTTAGGTATCTGCTCTTCATATTACCATATTTGCTAATTCCAATTATTTAGTAAATTTTATATTCAAAAACACTCAATGTCCATATGGATTTTTTATTTTCCTTTTTCTATCCTTTCTTTCCCACTCTCCTTCCTCTGCTTTTTCTTTTTTTTTTTAAATTATGCTTATTTATTTGAAAGAGAGAAAGAACGCCAGCAGGGGAGGGGCAGAGAGAGAGGGAGACAGAGAATCCAAAGCAGGCTCCAGGCTCCGAGCTGTCAGCACAGAGGTAGACGTGGGGGCTAAACCCATGAACCATCAGATGATGACCTGAGCCAAAGTCTGAGTCTTAACCAACTGAGCCCCACAGGCATGCCGCTTCTCCCTTTATTTTTAAGATTATGGATGTTTTTTTACCTTAGCAGTGTTCTCTATCAAGAGAAAATAAAATGATAAGACCACCCGGTCAGTATGTAGATACAGACTTTGTGGGGCATGATCACATGAACATATATTCTCCTTTTGTTTTCTGTATTCGAGTCTGCAGCTCAGACGGTGATGTCTCTGTGTGTTTGCGCAGGTGCCCAGGGGAGCTGTCTGGCAGCAACATGCACGTAGCACACATACCGAGCCTCCTCTTCCATCTCCTGTGAGAGACTCGCTTCAGATTTAGGTCCTAATCTTGAGCACCGACAGCCTCCCTGTTACCCCTGTTAAAACCTGAAAGATACACTTATTTCCTTCCTCGGCCTCATCTCTCGGAATTAACTGATCATAAAGTCTTCCTAATTTTTCTTATGAATTATGTCCATTTGTTTTCCATCTTCTCCCTCTGTTCCAATGATTCCTCCCTTTCTATCACCTGGATGAGAGCAACATACTTTTGATTGGTCCTTTTGGCCCCAAAGCCTCACCTCCATACTACTAACATGAATTATCTGAATGAGAAATCTGCTGAAAAGCCTTCCATGACACTTAAGACTCTGTCCAAGCCCCTTACTCTCTCATACAGAGTCCTCTCAGATCCTACTTTTCCAGCGTCACCCTTTCCATTCTCTTCCTCACCGCATTCCCACACGAACCAAACATAAACACAAACGTGGTTTATGTTATTCCCTCCTACTGTCCTTTACCTGGTTAACTTCATACTATTTTAGTCAACGTCCTTCCGGCCAACCTGGAGTTAATCTATCTTCTGAACTCATGCCTACCATTACTCTTATGACAGAGGGCCAGTGTATTCAAACTATTATTTATA
The DNA here is from genome assembly GCF_006229205.1 of Suricata suricatta. Lineage (NCBI taxonomy): Eukaryota > Metazoa > Chordata > Mammalia > Carnivora > Herpestidae > Suricata > Suricata suricatta. The sequence continues at coordinate 8,066,798 of NC_043700.1, read as the reverse complement.
TGGCTGCTTCTCTTACAATTTTGTAAGCTCCATTCTTAGAATGAAAAGGTCTTCTTAAATATGGTAGGTACTTACTGGAGATGTATCTAATTCTCGAATCAGTTAAGTAATTAATAAGTTGTCCTTAAAAAAAATGACTTGCAAAGAAGATTTCTGAGAGAAAAGATTACATGCAGACAAGGAAAACAACAAGAAAGAATTCACAATGGCAGCGGTACTTGAAATGAACATCACAAAATGTGTGAAATCCAATATAAGCAGCGTTCCATGAAAGGACATGTCTGAAAAAGATGTCAAACACAAAACTGAGAGACTTGTCAGGAAACATGATGTAGTCCAGCTTCGCAAAAATGAAACATGTGGTTGGTGTAAAACAGGAGTGGAAGTTAAGGCCAGAACAAAAGGAAGAAGGATTTTTATCAGCAAACAAAAGATTTCGACCTATATTCAATAAGAATAATAAACACTATCATTTATTCAACATGCATTTTGTGCTATCCATTATTCTCACCTCTTTAAATGTGCTCCTAAGTAATCCATGAGTAGGTATTATATCTGTTTTACAGATAAGGAAAGTAAGACTTATAGAAGTTAAGCAATTTATGCAAATCACATAGCTACTTGGCATAAAAACAGGATTCAAAACTAGACAGTCTGCTCGCTCTTCCTGTCCCCAATTTGTTCTCTCTCTCTCTCTCTTTCTCTCTCTCTCTCTTCCAAAATAAACAAATAAGTAAACTTAAAAAAATAGACAGTCTGGCTGGGAAACTCACAGTCTTTAAAATTCTGAGAATTTTAAGGGAAAGAGAAACATAATCTTGAGATTGGTTTAATTTATTTTTAGCCAACTCAAACACGGTTGCAAGCTCTGTCTACTTGATTGGTTGAAACCTACATTCAATCATGGTGCCCAGGATGAGTGAAGTTAAGGGCCACCTTTTTAAAATTTTCTTTTTTAGTAATGTAAAAAGATCCAAAGAATAAGGAGATTAAATAACCTCTGCTAGATTTTTTAATGCGTGACTCATCAACACACCCCCTAACTCTGACCTCAATGAGCCCAGGAGGTGGTCACTTTATGAGGAAACCAGGAAATACGTTGGTGAGGTAAGTATTGGCCTTCTTGGGAAGTACTGCTACCTGCAGAAAAGTAGGAATAGGCTGCGTGAACAAACAACTCAAATTCTCATCACTTCTATCTACTCCCATCCTCATGCTGCTTGTCTCAGGAGACATTCTCTACCCGTTCGTTGAGGAAGGAAACATTTAATCTTGGCTTATGTACACGTGATATGTTGGAACCATGCCGAAGTGGGCTGACAGAGCATTCTGGGGCCATCGGGGCTTCCCTGATGGACGGTAGGGAAGGTTTCTCCTCCCAGTGGGCACTACTCCCAGTAGAGTTGGGGAATGACCTTCAGGAGGGGGGATACACCTCACACTGTCATGCAGCGTAAGATGCGAATCTCCCAAAGCCAAAATACACGCACCTAGGAGACCAGCAGCGAAAGTCACCTCCCTCCCTATTCTACCCACCATCTCTCTCATAACACATTTGCTTCCCATCCCTAAAACACAGAGATTTTAGCACTGTAAAATAGACTGATCATTTCCGCAAGCCCAATTAGCCACACGGCATGTTAAGAAGAGAACACCTTGAAAACCTATGTAGCACACACAGCCCAGTTAGAAACTCTAAGTTCTAGCTTTCCACTATGTCTATATTTATAGTCACGTTATATTCTAGCAAATGTTCTAGCAAATGAAGTGTGAGCAACATGACGTGTGCAACTTCCAGACCAAATCCTTTAAAGAGGAAAATGCTTGACTCTCACTTCCTTTTTTCCCAAATTTGTATGGGCTCAAATTCACAGATGCAATGCAGCTGAGCCCCTTGTGACTGTGCAGACAAGACCCTGAGACATTACAGACCAACCAGACAGGGAGAGATTGATGGGCCCCTGCACGATCTCATTAAACAGAGAGACTACTGTGTTCTAAGCCCCCTGCCAACTCTTGACTCCTTTGAGAGGGAAATACTATCTTGTTTGAGACACTACATTTGGGGGCTTCTCCTTCGTATCAGCTTAGCCGGAATTGTAAAACAGCACCAGGAAGGAAAGCTCTCATAAGAATGGTCATACTGCAGTAGCAGAAAAGATCTGGTCATTTCAGGATCCACACAGCAGCAGGAAAGGTTAGCCCAGGTGACTGACACAGCTTAGGGGGGAAATAGAGTATGTGTTGCATTGTAAAGATAGGAAGGCGTATGTCTGGGACACCAGGGGCCCTCTGGTTTGCCTCCCAACACAGCTATGACCATGTGATCCGAGTCACCCGCAGAGAATAACCCTGATTCACTTACATGTTAGCTGAGGGAAAAGGGAGTGTAGAATGAGTGGGGTGAGAGCTAATGTTACGTGTCAACTTGCTGGGGCCACAGGGCGCTCAGACATTGGGTCAAACACTATTCTGAGTGGCCCCTGTGAGGGGTCTGGGGACAAGATGACCGAGTAAGGCAGATCGCACTCTCCACTGGGGGAGAGGGGTTCTCCGGCAGGGCACTGACTCTTCTGGGTTATGAGAGGGATCTCCTCCTGCCTGACCGGTGAACTGGGACATAGCATTTTCCAGACTTCAGACTCAGACTGCAGGATGAGCTCTTCTCTCCTGAGGCTGCGGGCTGGAGCACTGGGGCTCACACCACTGGCCCTCTTGGTTGGCGGGCCGTCAGACTCAGACCAGAACTACAGATCTTCTTTCTTGGGTCTCCAGCTCCATGATGGCACATCTTGGGACCTCTCTGCCTCCATAATCATGTGAGCAAATTCCTTATACTCACCTCTCCACAGAGATAGCCAGACAGACCGACAGAATGACAGAACCTGATCCTACAGGTTCTATTTCACTGGAGAACCCTGGATAATAGAGGAAGGACCAGAAGTTGTGAATACTTCTTATGTCCTCATGAAACTTGGTAGTAAAATGGGGCTGTAGAAACTTAATTGCTATTAAGTATATAATAATCCTCCTTTATCCTTTCTCCCTTTTCCCTACTGCTTTAAATAAGATCTTCAATTGTGTAAACAGTGGTCGACTTTATAATCTAGCCCACAGCTTACAGGATGGCAGGGAGGAAGGGATGTCACTCAGAAATTGGGCATAGGGACCAATGTGACTTGGGATCTCCCTTCTGGAGAGAGTATATTTTGTTATTAGTATGACAAAAAGCTGCATTTGGTCAGGTAAGAACATTTTTTTGTTTTTCATCTCTTACTGTTTATGCACAAGTTTAGGAATGGGAGGCAGGGAGTGTATAGTTATTGACTGGACCAAGAGCACAGCAAGTATATGAACCAGCTCACTCAGCAACAATCCTATTGCCCTTCTAGCCTCTCTCTCTGCACTGCTGGAGGCAAAACACTGAAAACCACCTGCTTCTTCCAGACTGGCTTCAACCTACAGCTCTTTATGGCATTTAAAGTTTGCCAATAACGCATTCAAGATTTTGGTTAGTTTCTTAATTTCTGAGTGCACTTGGGTGTCTCAGATGGTTAAGCATCTGACTCTTGATTTCACCTCAAGTCATGATCTCACAGTTCATGAGTTTGAGCCCCACATCAGGCTCTATGCTGACAGCACGGAGCCTGCTTGAAATTCTCCATCTCCCTCTCTCTCTACCTCTCTTGCGCTCAAAAATAAATAAACTTAAAAAAACTTTAAAACATTAATTTATGTGAGGAGATGCAGATCACTCATTAACCTGAGAGTTTAGGGTAGAACCCAGTGCTTTTGAGCTGGGATCTGGAGTGGAACACGCTGGATTCAACAGACAGACCTCCTACACAGGCAGCTCCTTGCTGGTGGTGGAGGCAGCTGTGTCCCTGGACAGCCACTGTGGTGAGGTGTCATCATGAATGCTCACCTCTAAACTCTTGTTTCCAGGCTTCCAGGAAATTCATGTGTCTCTTAGCTTGGTTTCTGCTTCTAAATTACCCAGTGGTTCTAGCACTCAGGTATAGACAATAAGCAAATAGCTTTATGATAGTACTAAGATTTTATTCTTACCACCTCTCCTTTTTGATAATTTATTTGAGGGGCACCTGGGTGGCTCAGTTGGTTAAGCATCTGACTTCAACTTAGGTCATGATCTCACAGTTCAAGAGTTCGAGCCCCACATTGGGCTCTGTGCTGACAGTGTAGAGCCTGCTTAGGATTCTCTCCCTCCCTCCATCCCTCCCTCCTTGCTGTCTCTCAAAATAAACTTTTAAAAATGAGAAATCTTTAATGTCAAAATTTCTACAAATCAAAAGTGTGAGGCGTAGAATCCATGAGAGAGATCAGAACTAGGAATTAGAGGAAAAGAAGAGAAAAGAAAAGAAAACAGAAGAAGGATAACTGATTAAAGTTAGGAGAGTGGCTAAAACAAAAAGGCTACAGAGACAGGAGAGATGGCCCAGGGAGGAATTTTTGGAATAACAGAGGGAAAGATTAATAGTAAGAGATAAAAGAGTGAAAGATAGATGTCTATCAAAGTTGTATCAAAACAAAACAAAACAAGCAACTCAGGGTGGTTGATTTCTGCGAAAGGGATGAGCGGCACAAACATTAAATATCACCATCTTATTATGGAGAATGAAAAGGTATTGTCGTTGGTGCTATTGGACAATCACATGTGACCCATGAGATTATGGGTTGGCAGTTATGGAGTTCAGATAGAAGGCAGATTACTGAGGGTTATTACTGAGGGTTAAAGATTACTGAGGGTAGAGCAGACACTGAAGAACTGAGGGTGAAAACATGTTATCACTTGAAAGTTTTTATTTAAAAAGTGCATCATAGGCCAGTTCCCTGAGGCACATAGCATAGCCAAAAAAAAAATCTCTATTTTCTTTTCTCTTACTAAACTGGGGAGGTGTGTGCATGTGTACAGACAAAGGAAGAGAGGTTAGTCGGGATGGAAAGGCTGAAGATCCATTGGAAAAGAAGATTATTTTATTTTATCGTATTTTAAATGTTTATTTATTTTTGAGAGAGAACAAGAGCAGGGGAGGGGCAGGAGGGGGACAGAGAATCCCAAGCAAGCTCCTTGCTCTCAGCGCAGAGCCCAAAGCAGACCCCATCTCATGAATGGTGGGATCGTGACCTGAGTTAAAGTCAAGAGTCAGACACTCAACCAACTGAGCCCCCCAGGTGCCCCAAAGAGAGGATAATTTTAAAAGAAGGATTCACAAATAAAAGGGAGGAATTGGGAGCAGGAGCTGATAGGAAGCACACAGCATAATCAGCGATGAGAAATAATTATCCTTATCCTTTCCAGCAAAATTTCACTGTATAGACTAAAAAAAAAAACCAAAACTAACTTAACTAAGTCACCAGGTCAAAAATATGGCATTGGAGGGGGCACCTGGGTGGCTCAGTGAGTTAAACATCTGACTCGATTTCGGCTCAGGTCATGATCTCACAGTTCATGAGTTCCAGCCCTGTATCAGGCTCTGCATCGAGTGTGGAGCCTGCTTGGGATTCTCTCTCTCTGCCCCTTCCCTGCTGGCTCTCTCTCTCTCAAAATAAATAAACACTTTAAAATTACAGCACTGGTAATAAATTGTAATAACTTTAGGTGATGACATGGTAACTACACTTCTCATGGTAAGCATTTCATAATGTGTATTATTGTAGAATCACTAAGTTGTCCAGCTGGAACTAATATATTATTTGTCAAGGATACTTCTTTCTATTAGAAATTTCAAAAATGAATAAACATTAAAAAAACTTAAATTTTTAAAATGAAAAATTAAAATAAAATAATCATAAAAAATAATATAACCAGAAGTCTCTTAAAGATTAAGTGTCTCTACTTTCTCTGTTCATCCAACGGAATGAAGCTTCATAATGTTGTTGTTGATGTTGTTGTTACAATGACGTCAGGACACTGTGTCCCAGCATTTACATTCTGAGAGAACAAGTGCTCACTGCCGCTGTAATTACAATTCAGAACGACTGTGTACCTTTCTGAAACACAGAAATGGAAGAATATGGCAGTCAGAATGGACCTTGCAAGAGAATGTTGAATTCCTTACTCCTCATTTAAATTAAGGTTTCAAAAGAGGTCAGCCACAGTATCAGCACAAGAATTCTAAATGAAAAACAACCATAAAGAAAAAAAATTGTGTTCCCTTCCACATACACTTCAAACATAGTGCACATAAAGTATGTGGTTCAGAGAATTGTCTAAGTGCACACAAGTTAATTGGCAACAAAGCCTCGATTATGTGTGTTTGATGGAACTGATCTGGACAAAAGAGAATATATGTGATACCTCAAGGCCACATAAGAGGAGAGCGCCCTTTGTCCCAGGACGTCACATCCCGCTCTTCATCCTGAATGACCCAGCTTGGTGAACCATACTGATTTCGATATGCGTTTTTTCCCCCTTACGTTATTTTGTGAGCCATCCTCACGGCTCAGTTTTAAGTGAGTGATTTAAAACATACCATGGTTTCTCATCAGGGTAAAATACTCTGTGGATCATACTTTTGGGGCCATAAGGACAAAGAATCAATCATGTCTGAGCTTCTCTGAGAACTCTTCCAGAAGCCATAGTCTTAACTGAATTCTATATGGCAAATCTAGAAATCCGAGCGGGAACAGCAAACCACATACAAACAGAAATGCCGCTCCTGCACGTGGTCTTTTTGACCACCACTGAGTCCTGTAAGAAGGGGCACCTCCCACCGGGCACCAGGAGCTCACACAGCATATACAAGGCTTAGGACTTCCTGTGGGAATGCATTCATTCCTTGTTTCAGGCAGAGTAAATGCTCTTTTGTTCTGCTTAAGTGTGTGTATCATAAGGCACCTGACCAACCCTACCGCCATGTGCGTCCTCTGTGAGGAGGGGATGAGATCCTTCCATTGTGGCACGAGGCGGGGGGGTGCACACAGGAGAACAGCCCTATGCTGGCCAGAGACGGACACCTGCTGGCCATCAGTGAAACCTGTTCTGAGCTGTCTCTTGTCTCAGTAAGTGAAGGGTGACTCCATCCTGCACCTGACTGCACTGTGTCTCCCTTGGTGACTCGAATGCCCAGACACCGCGATCAGAGGTGTTTGGACTTCTATTCCTGGAGGCTGGCATGCCGAGCTGTGTTATCCCCATGGAGCTGGAGTCCTCCCCTGGCTTTGGTGATCAGTGCCCAGCCCTCCTCCGCTCCATAAGGCAGAGACCGAGAGGAAACGAAGTGTCGGCGCGCGGGGCTAGAAGACACCTACCGGGCAAGCTTGACGTCACCAGCAGCCTGTGTGTGTCTTTCAAAGACAGACAATGGACCAGCTAAACATTTAATTAACAGTCTGGCGTCTGAGATAACCTATCAGTTGCCCATATAAAATACGCTCAAAGACCGCCAAGTCTCTAGAAACTTTAAGAGGTTTCAAGTTCTCAATTCATGGAAGTATATTCAGCATTCATGGGGTAAAAAACGTTCATCAGTGCGGTGCTTGACAGCCTCCGAGATGGTGTCTATCTCCTGGTATTCATTACCTTGTGTAAATTCTCCCCTCCTCTGCCCCCGCCAAGTGTGGCCTGGACTTAGTGACTTGCTTCTAATTAACAAAATACAGTAAAAGTGAAGGAATGTCATCTCCTCAGGAAAGCGGTGGTTTCCGTTGTGGCGCCTTTTCTCACTCTGACGGAAGACAGTGGTCATGTCATAAAGTGACCGACGGAGAGGCACAGAACTATCTCCGTGCAACAGCCGGTGAGGACCCGAGACCCGCTGACAGTCCCGTGGGGGGTCCTACAAGCCAGTTCTCCCCACCCCCGCAGTCTGGACTGGCCAGGAAGCGCCGCCTGTGAGAACCCCAGGTCAGGGTCACACGGGCGGCCCACACCCAGACGCCAGTCCCACCAGAGTCTGTGCGAGACTCAGTGTGGGCTTTGAGCTCCCAGGTTTGAGGACCACTGTTTACACAAGCAGAGACGGTTAACCTCATCTCTGGACGCACTTTCCAGCTGCTCCGCTTTACTTCCATTTTGTACCAGCTGGAACAGAAGGGGAATGCCTGGCCAATGACAACGGAATTTATGAGCAGTGGAAGTAATCTGGGAACAAGGGAAGCTCACCAGGGTCCTGAGAAACTTCACTGTGCTGTTAGCATTCATGCCCTATTTCATCTTCTGTTTTGTTTTTTTAAAGCTGAATATATTGGTTCTGGATGACACCTCATGAGATTGTTTTGAAGAAGAGGTCTTGAAACCTCCTAACCTTGCATACTGTTTTTTGGATACTGTAATTTAAAGAAGAGCATATGAGGGTGAGATGGGATGCTCACCCGACTGAGTCACCCAGGCGTCCCTGAATGTTCCTTTTTTAATTTATATATTTATCTGAGAGAGAGAGAGAGAGAGAGAGAGAGAGAATCAGTCCACACAAGCGCTTGAGCAGGGGAGGGGAGAGAGACAGGGAGAGAGAGAGGATCCCAAGCAGGCACCACACTGTCAGCGCAGAGCCTGACACAGGGCTCAAGCTCAGGAACCGTGAGATCATGACCTGAGCCGAAATCAGCAGGGGGGGGGGATGATTAACTGTCTGAGCCACCAGGCACCCTTATGAATGCTCCTTTTTAAAAAACTATCAGCTATAAGTTTGGCTATGATAGAACACAAAAGAGAGAAGAACAAATTCAATAGTGAAAAGTTCAGGGAGAAAATACAATGCTGCAAGAATCCAAGAAGCCTGAGAGCCTTAAAGGGTACAAGGGGCTAGATGCCCTATCATTTGCCTCGGGTCACTAGGTTAACTGCTTTATCTGGACTGCAGCAAAGGATCGGACCACGGAATTAAAGGAGCTCGTCTGTGCTTCCCGAAGGAAAGCTGCAGATACGGTTTCTTTCTTTCCGAGAAAAAGAGGGCAATTTCACAGAACAGAATAGAGGCTGCGAGAAGCGGGGCAGGAAGGAGATTGCGGGTCCCCACCGCATCCCACAGTCCTCTCCCTGAGAGAGCCTCGTGACGTTCACAAACGCCTCTCAAGTCATCCCCAAGAGAATAGTCCGACACTTACTCTCCCCAAACCGTAGGAAATACATAGAAATGGGTTGTATATTAATCCCAACATAATTACTGGGATGTTTTGTGGCTAATCAGAAACCTCGTGACTGTGTTTATTATTGTGAATTTACAGAGTCAACTATTTCAAAAGCGTATTTTCACATTCCATTATTTACTGCCATATTTTTGCACCTCTCCAAGGGCTTTGTTTATTACCTGGTTCTTACAGAGATACAAGGTAGAATTCACATGTATCCATTGTTTGATACTGGTAATAAACCCAGAGAGGAGAAGAGAATAGATAGCAAACAAAAGAAAACAAAACAAAAACAAAAGGTTTGGTGTGGAGAAGAGGTCAGCTGTTAATACAAGAGATTTTGTGCTTCAAAATTAAGTACTGAAGTTAGTTGCTAAACACTTTGTTCCTTGTCAAAAAATATCTTTCCTCTACCAGAGCAGTATTATAAATAATGTCTGCCAACAGTCTTATCATTTCTGAAGTGCTTTCCTATTTCTATTAATCCTTACAAAAGCCGTGTGAGGCGTGCCTTAAAACTCTGTCTCTGACAGATGAGGAAAGGTCAAAAAGCAGAGTGACTTCTCTGTGACTACCACATTTTTCAACTTCAACCCTCATTTCTGTGTCTTGTTCCATGCTGCCCATAATTAAAGAGTTAAAGAATGTCCCATGCTCAGGAGGGAAAAAACTGAGGTAGGTAGTCACGACTAAGATCTCCTTCTCTTAAACCAGGTATGCCTGGTACTTAGCCATCAGAAGCCAAATATGTCAAGTAGGTAAGAAGGGAGAATGACTCCTGTGACTACAGTACATAGGACAAACGTATCTAGACAGCAGAAGAAACAGCCTCAGGAGAAACAGCAAGATGCCAGGGGATAAAGAAACAAAATTAGGCAAGTATGTTCAGAAATAAGGGACTTTGGTGCTATTTTAATGTCCAGATATTAGATAAAAGTGGAAATACACTCTGATGATTTATTTTCAAATGAGACGGACGCAAATATGATGATGTGGGGATTTATAGTAAAAACAGTACCAGTGAGGGGCTCCTGGATGGCTCAGTAGGTTAAGCGTCTAGACTTCTGCTCAGGTTATGATCTCGCGGTTTACGGGTTCAAGCCCTGTGTCAGGCTCTGTGCTGACAGCTCAGAGCCTGGAGCCTGTTTCAGCTTCTGTGTCTCCCTTTCTCTCTGCCCCTCTGCTGCTTGCTCTCACTCTCTCAGAATAAATAAACATTTTAATTTACTGTGAAAATTTATATTTTTACAAAAATATCCTATACAATGGAACATACAGAGTATTTGTTTTTCTCTCTCGCCAACGAGAAACCCGTGGGAGTCCTGGCTGTGATTTGCCATGCACAGTAGAGCATGCATATGAATGAGTATGCTGGTAAGCAAGATTGTATCAACTCTGTCCACTTTAGACAGGAGTTCTAAATATTAGGATATTAAGATCTTAAAGTTTTGAAAAATCCCAGCAAAGCTGCACAGAACACACGGCAAGAATAAAGTATTGTTGAACGAAAGCAAATTAAGCAAGCCACTTTAGTCTTGACCTGAATTCAGTGACAGGTCTGATATTCGGAATCTGTCCGGGAAAAATATATATTCCACAAGTGCTTGAAAAAGCTACGGGGCAGAGTGATTTACAGTAGTAGTTGCGAAAAAATGAAACCCCCACATTTTTACAGCTCAACAAAATTGGGCTTGGACAAGAGGGAACCTGAAACTCATTGGGATTCGCACAGTGTTTCTAAAACACATCCCTAGGACCTCTGACAATCAATCCTGGACCTACCAGGCGGCCAGAACCAGAATCCCCATGCAGACATATATGTGGGGCAGACTCCGCACGCTTAAAATCTCAGGGCTGCGTATCAGTGCTTTTCCAAAGCGAATATAATATTCCAGTGGGACATCTGGAGGAAACCAGTAAGCAGAGCATTACTGTAATCCCAGTCGCTCCCCTGAAAGCCTGGAGTAAAGTGTCACTGCCCATTTGTGACATTACACTCTAACTCACTCTATTTCTAAACTGATTATACCAGGGTTTTCACCAACAGACTGGATGCGATTCAAGAATAACAGCCATCAATTAACATTTACATCTTGTGCACAGTTAAGACGGGTAGCCATTTTAGCTTTGTGACCAAAGAGATACAAGCCTGCCGGTGGCGCTTTACGAGTTTTAGGATGCGTCTTTTTCGTATTACCTGAATCGTATTTCAGGATGTCTGAGGCCGCCAAAGCTCAGCCTCCAATACCACAGGATCCAAGCAGGGGCTCTTCCTAGCTAATAGTGAAAAATACTCTCTAATAGCTAGGTCAGCTTCACAATTCTGTTCTTATTCTTTTCCTGGCCCCTAATATCTATTTATTCTTGAAATACTCGGGGACAGATTGAGCCATATCCCTGTAAAAATTTTAGAAAGAAAAGAATATCTAACTTCTGCCCCTTTACCAGAAGGGGTTGCAACAGACCTTAACAGGAACAAAACTGGATAAGGGGCAACCCAGACTGATAAAAGGCAGCCTGATTCTCCATAGGCACAGCTTCTACGTCTTCACACGGCGCAGAAGGGTATCAAAGTTTCCAGGCTGGATTCAGGAAATCCCGGTAACGTTACCTTTTAGCCTGAACACATGGTTTGAATACAATAGATGGTTTTCATTTTTGTGTGATAAAGTCAGATGGTATTTTGGGATTTGACCCAACTATTCAGAAAAAGTGTACATTCCCCAGAAAAGTAAATGGATAGGCATTTTTTTTCCATCATCAAAAAGGATTTACTTTCAAAAACAGATTCCACATTTCATTCCCTGGATCATGTTATCTAATGTTTTCTTTTGTCTTTCTTCTTCATGATCAAAAAGCATTTATAATTTCATCATCTATCACAGCGGGTGAAGTTATAATTTCAGGAGGTTGTAAGCTCTCATGGTGGTCACTGCCTGAGCCATGGAGAGTTCCCTGTGCAAAAAGATTATTATTTTTATATAATAATGATGGATTTGACAAGATGGGTAATGAGTACGAAATAATATTGATACCCAGTGTCTTTGCCTCAAAGGTTTTGCTCTCCTGGCATCCCTTTTCAGAAATCCCCACATTAAAGTTGCATTAATGCATTATTTTTATGTCTGTAACCAAATATCTATGACTTTACCTCCACAGGCAGAGCACATGGGAGCTGCAAGCCATTACCAAATCAGGCAAGTGATTAGTCTATACAGACCCATCAGAAATGCTCTACTTCTTTCTGTAAAGGAACTTCTGAATTAAACAGATGAAGGCCTCAATTCCTCACTGTCTTTTCTCCAGCTGAAGGAGTTCGGACTTTTTTACATATCAGAACTACCATGAAATATGATTTTAGCATTTGGAGTTCATACCAAGTTGAATCTGTATGATTTTAAACAAGAAAATATACCATGTGAACTCTGTTTCATGCTATCTGCTATAATTTTTAAAAATATTTTCATTTATTTAATTTTTAAAATAATCTCTACACCCACTGTAGGGCCTGAATGCATGACCCTGAGTTCAATGCTAGAGTAACTGAGCCAGCCAGGCACTCCTGTGGTGGTTTAATTTGAACTGGGGACTTAGCCCCTTTATTCTCCTTTATATGCCCAAAATAATATAAAATGTTATATATCGTTCTTTAAAAACATGTCATACTCTGATACCTTCATGGATTTGGCCAGTCATTCTTTCTACTTGGATTGCTCTTCTCCGATTTTTGCCCATTATGTCTTTCAAGAATCAGTTCATGTGCTAACTCCTCACAGATTACCTCGGGCAGACGGAATTTCCCCTTACTCTGGGCTTCCACAGAATTTGGGGCCACACTTGAAATATGTGTTTCTTGTTATATTTATTTAGTTATTTTTAGGCTAGTTATAGCAGGCAAGGTAAGAGGACAAAACGGATGTTAGTATATTCTCTTAACACCAACACGCACCCACGCACACCTAGAAATACAACAGTGTGCTGGCAATCGAGAGTGAGTTTACATGTTAGTATGTATTTCTCGTTAAATGCTACTTCCTAAAAATTGTGAACTTTTTCAGGAGAAAGTCCTAACTATGGCATTTCTTTTATGAACTTATGGTCAGCACAGAAAATCACCATTTTGTATTTAAAATTTAAAACAACCACAATTCCCTTAAACCTCTATGAATATGAGAAACCACTGGCCAACGTTTGACAATAAAAAGAAAGAAAATTCATCTTTCTGGTAACCTACCTTCCCTAATCAGTAAAATTTTCAGTGTGCCTTGTGGTGAGAAAGTATGGGTAAGGAGGCAGGCCCAAGAAATGTCTTGTATTTCTCTTTCTATTTTTGTCATCCCTTCTTGAGAGTCGAAAAATTGCCAGAGGAAGAGAGAAAATCCATCCCAAACGCCTCTTATTTTGGGTGGTTTTGAAGTTTTCTTCTTTTATTCATATTTTTCACACGTATCAAGTTTTCATTCCAAGCACACTCTTTCTAATCCACAGCAAGATTTCGTATTATGATGTCCGCTTTGCTTTAAAGCAGAATTCTTTTTTTTTCAAATCCTTGAGAGTTCACCTTATCTCCATGAAACCTCCGCTTCTTTCCATTGGCTTATTCTTGAAATTGGTGTCTGAATTTTCTCAATGAATTTTAAAAGTTTTAATATTTCTGAGTACCTGGGTAGTTCAGTCGGTTAAGCATCCAACATCGGCTCAGGTCACGGTCTCGTGGTTTGTGAGTTCGAGTCCCACGTCGGGCTCTGTGCTGACAGCTCAGAGCCTGGTGCTGCTTTGGTTTCTGTGTTTCCCTCTCTTTCTGACCCTCCCCTACTCATGCTCTGTTTTTCTCTGTCTCAAAAATAAATAAACATAAAAAAAGGTTTAATATTTCTTTTTTTAAAAATTTTAAAACATTTTTCTTAATTATTGAAAAACAGAAAGAGACAGAGCATGAACACCTAGGGGACTCAGTGGGTTAAGACTTCCACTCTTGATTTTGACACAGGTCATAATCTCATGGTTTGTGGGTTTGAGCCACACATCTGCTTCTGCACTCAATGTGGAGCCCGTTTGGGATTCTCAATCTCTCCTCCTCTCTCTCTGCCTTTCTCCCTCTCCCTCTTTCCCCCTCTCTCTCCCTCTCTCTCTCTCAAGATTAAAGAGAAAGAAAAAAAGAAATGCATGGACTTTTAGCTCATGAACTGTTCAAAAGCCTGGGGTTGATCTGATTTGGCCCACAAGTCACAGGTTGTCAACCTAGTTTTAAGGACATTAGGGAAACCAGATATAGTGTTTGTAACTAGTAGGAGAGAAATGATATATAGACAAAATAGTAAACCACGAGGTACTGTAAGAATTATAAGTTATCAGGAGACATCAGAGAAGGCATAAATAAAATTGCATAAAGTTTCATCTGATGCATAATTCTATGGGCTAACATTAATGGAATATTTCTAGTAAAGATGTGTAGGTAATACTAACATAGAGTAACTACACTTGTAGTATTACCCATTAGAACCACTGAAGAATTCTCATTGTATCTGCTAAATACAAGCAGGACAGAATCAAAATGAGTAAAGTAATAAGAGAAATAACTCACAAGAGTACCATGTTGAGAAGGAAGAAGAGGACAGAGTAGGACACCAAAGCGCACACATGACACAGTGGAAAACAGCCCCTTAAACTTAGCGTTCTCAAGCGAGACATAATATTAGGATGGTAGAAGTGTAACTAATGCAGGCGACATGAAACGTAAGCCAGTAGAATATTCACACCACAATGAACCAATTCTCAATAGTGTTCATAGATGTGCTGACTTACAAACAATAGCACCCTCCTCTAAACGATCCACCTGTCAGATTTCAGTGAAAAGGATAGTTCAGTTATATATGCTTGATATATATATATATAAATGCTTGATGGAGGAGCCACTCCAATCTGCACAGAGACACCCAGCTATACTGAAAGAAATCATGCTGAGGAGAAATGGATTTGAATTATTTATGTTAACAGCCAAGTCAAAAGTCAGTCTAACCACAACCATTTTTTTCCCTCAGAAGTACCTATTACTGCTGACACTCAGTTGTGCAATGAGTAATTTATTCACATACAATTATTTGCCCTATTAGGATATCTTTATTTAGGGCTAATCCATGATGCTTTTCCTTTAGCATAGATTTTGCCATTTTGAGATTTCAAACTTATTTTGGGCATACTGCTAGACAGAATAATGATAAAGGGCTTTACCTTAGTAAAAGCCAAAATCAGACTTTTTATAGACCAGTGTTTTTATTTCCTCCCCATTATTAGTGGATTTATTTTAATTTTCCTCTCTGTACAGTACCAAGTTTGGAAATTCTCCTCCATGCCTATGTAAAACTCCTGTTCACACATTTATGAATTCTGTACCTGTGAGCTTAGCCTGGTCTTTGCCTCCTTCCCGGCCCCCACACTGGGAATGCCTTTCAGTTGTTCTCACCCTGGGCTTCTCATTCTTCTTCAGTTGGCACAAGCTTTACACAACATGAGCAAAAAGACCTTACAAAAGAACTTACCTGTCCAAGTACTAGATGTTATCAAAGTCTAATTAGGGGGAATGGAGGATACCCAGTGACCTGATTCTTCAGTGGTCAACAGGGAGAGAAACGTCATGTTTTCTGCTAGATGCAGCCACTTGCAAAATCTTATGTTAGTCTGTGAAGTACTTCCTTTTTGTAAAAAAAGCTCTCTGTAGAATTTATTTTTTAATTATTATTTTTCAGAGAGAGAGAGGGGGGGATGAGCTGAGGAGAGGAACAGATGGAGAGAGAGAGGAGAGAGAGAGAGAGAGAGAGAGAGAGAGAGAGAGAG
>NC_043700.1:8034128-8050774 GCF_006229205.1 Suricata suricatta | reverse complement strand
AAAGTCTAATTAGGGGGAATGGAGGATACCCAGCGACCTGATTCTTCAGTGGTCAACAGGGAGAGAAACGTCATGTTTTCTGCTAGATGCAGCCACTTGCAAAATCTTACGTTAGTCTGTGAAGTACTTCCTTTTTGTAAAAAAAGCTCTCTGTAGAATTTATTTTTTAATTATTATTTTTCAGAGAGAGGGGGGGGGATGAGCTGAGGAGAGGAACAGATGGAGAGAGAGAGGAGAGAGAGAGAGAGAGAGAGAGAGAGAGAGAGAGAGAGAGAAAGAGAGAGAACACTAAGCAGGCTCCATGCTCAGCACAGAGCCCAAGTGGGCTCCCCCCCCACAACCCTGGGATCATGATCTGAGCAGAAATCAAGAGTTTGACGCTCAACTGACTGACCCACCCAGGGGCCCCAGCTCTCTGTAGAATTTAGTGGTTTAAAGAAACAAACAAACCTGTAAATCAAACATGAGTCTCTGTCTAGGCTCTGTATGTCACCAGTTATTTAGTTACATTATATGATTATACAAATTTGGCTTCGTTACGATTGCCAATAAAATCCTTGCATTTTACAGATCCTTCCAGGAGAAAGTGGATTACAGTTATAAAGTACTTACTTACAGAATCTGGCTCTGAAAGGACATTTCATACAGGTCCCCAGGACATGCCAAATAAACTTTACATTAAAGCCCTGGGTTAAAAGGGGAAGAGGAAAGGAAACAGCATTTATTGAGCTGTCACAGGGCCCTAGGCCCCAGACCTCGCGTGTTTTAGGTACATGTCAGCATTTGATCCTCTGGCCCCAGTTAGGTAGATATCTAGATCATTTTAAGAAACCCAGATATTGATTTTCCAAGGTTATCCAGCTACTCAGAGACAGTGTTGAGTCTGATAGGTCCAAAGTCTACATGGACTTTGGAACATAAACAATGTTCTATTTATTAAACTAGAGGATGAAAAACAGATCAGCTTTGATTAAAAAAAAAAAGATTAACAGTTCTGGTTTTGGGGTTTTGTTGTAAATATTTTTTTTACTGTTTTATTTATTTATTGAGAGAGAGAGAGTACATGAACAGGGGAGGGACAGAGAGAGAGGGAGAGAGACTCTAAAGCAGGCTCCACACTCAGCACAGAGCCTGATGTAGGGCTTGATCTCACAACCATGAGATCATGACAGGAGCCGAAATTGAAAGTCAGATGCTCAACCAACTGAGCCACCCAGGCACCCCTGCAAAATTTTTCTTTGCTGAAAACCCCACCCACCTTTCCAGGCCTAAATCAGAAACCTCCTCTTCCACTCTCTTCCCTTTCTGAGTCACTAACCAGAAGTGATCTCTCCCTCCTAACACTTTCCATATGTGTTTTCATTCTGACCAAATCATTAATGTACACAACTAACGATATGGCACTAAATACCACAGAGTCCCTTCTTAGAGCCCCAGACCACTCATACCTGTTTCTCTAGTTTAATGGTCATTATGTCAACTGATCTAGTGTTTAGGAGCCTCCTGGCAAGATATTGGGCTGAATAAGGGCCCTTGATTATTGGTAATGTCTCTCCTGACTGTCTTTGTTAGCAAGCCCTTTGTTCAACTATAGACCCCAACAGTTAAAACCAGAAATAGACAGAACCACTTACCCCAGGCTATGACTGAAACCTGTTCTTGTTTCCCATCATGCTTTCTTGAGGCACTGACAAAGATGTTTTGCCATGACCAGAGCATTCCAATCACAGGCTGGAAAAGCCCTGATTGCAATGGAATGCCTAGTAGACCCCACGCCATATGTCCCTTTTCCCCTACCCCTGATCATGTCCTAACATATTTCAACCCCCACCTGTAATCACGTGCTCTCTGCCTTCTCTCTTGCAGGTACCCCCCTGACCTCTCCCTATAATACTCTAGGTGTCCATCTTGTGGGTGGAGATGTTGGTTACTAAGGCTCGAGCCTGCCACCTTCTTTGGCTGCCAAGCCCCGAAATAAATGTCTCTCTTTCTCTTTTCCAAACCTTCATCTCTTGAATTATTGGCTTCTCCTGCAATGAGTTTATCTGAGTTTGTTTGGCAACCCTGTTGGCAAACCCAGCCAGGAACTATGCTTTCGACTTGTCAAAGCCCCTTGGGTTGGGACAGAGCAGTTGGCCATGGCAGTGTGCCGGGGCTTACTCATTCATTTTCTGAGTGAGCTGCTGTGATAAATCAGTAACATCTTTAATCTTTCTCCCCACTCCCCCGCCGCAAATTAAAATGGTACTTAGAAGAGCTTGCTCAAAATAATAACTTGATAAATATCACAGATACATGCGCTTCTAAATGTGTCTAAATATCAGTTCGTGATATTTACCCATGCAAAATGCCTGATGGATGCATGGGGCTGGAGAACTGGGGTGCCTGGGTCCCGCTCCAGGAGGCTAGCCTCGGGCCAGCAGCAGGATGGGAGCAGCATGGGCTGTCTGGGTGGGCGGGGCCTCAAACTGCCTTGCGGTTTCTCTGTGTGACCAGAGCAGGTGGACAAAGGACATAGCAGGCATGTATAAGAAATAACCTAGACAGCAGAGACCACTCAGCATGATGGACGGCTCCTCCTGGCAGACAACCATACAGGCAAAGACATAAAGATCAGCCCCACTCACCCTTGCACTTCCTCCCAAGTCCTGTTATTCTCAAAGTTCCCAAAATATACACTCGGTCCTTGGATGGAAGGAAGGAGGGAGTCGAAGTAGACTGGGATACATCTGCTAGGGAAAAGCACCTGCCTCAAAGTATAACTTCTGTTAAATAGGAAAATAAAAGCACACATTGCATGTATGAGATCTAAGTACTTTATATGCCTGAACTCGATTCTCAGAAAAAGCTATGATTTTTAATGCCAATTTACACAAGTGCAAAAAGAGACATTTTATAGAAAAGGAAACAGAGTCAAATAACTTGCCCCAAGTCACAGTGCAAATAAGTGGCAAAACTGGAATCTGATTCAGGTCTATCAGTATTTATTATTAGCACCCCTAATAATGTCAACTACGGAGCTATCATGTTTTGCAAGGAGTAATTCATAGCTCTGTTTCCCAAACAATGACGATAAGTTCCTAGCTCATAAAACTAATAAAATAAAATAAAATAAAATAAAATAAAATAAAATAAAATAAAATAAAATACATAAAAAACCCTACAATAATATTTAAGGTCATGAAAACACCAACAATTGACTGATAAGGTCTGTTTCCCTCTAAATTCATTAATTTAATTAGAAGCATACCCTTGTGTCATGTAGCATTAGCTAGAAAATTCAGGAGCCAATATAAAATGTACATTATTGACATATTTAGTGGTGTGTCATAATAACTATAATCCATACATTTACTTTGTTAATGCATATATAAAGGAAGTAATAGTAACACACCAATCATTATTATAACCTCTCAACAATCCACATAAAATTATGTTGAAAGATATGCTTTTATTTTCTTGCAGGAGAACAAAGACATGTTCTTTAATTAAAGCTCTATTTTTCAGATCAAGATGTGTTAGCTCTTGCCACTGGCCATCTTTCTTTTAGAAAGGGAAAGAAGAAGAAAGACCCAGCTTTAGAGTCTGGCATTTCCTTCCAATTCTTTACTAAAGAAACTATATCCACATGGATATGAATTTTTTTTTCTGAGTCAGTGATATCATTAGCAAAATTAGAACTACCCAGAATAAAAAACCTGCTCTTCAAAATCACAACACGCAAATCTGAAGCATGCCTCACTGTCACCAAATTGAATTAGAACTGCCTTCACTGCACAAGAATCTGAAATTTCAATTAACCTTGTATATTTTTAAACCCTTACTTCTGATGTCCTCTTCCTTAATCTTTCTGTAGTTAATGATGCAGAAGAATCATATGCCCTACACAAACTAAAATATAAATATACAAAAATCTCATTAAAGACCAATTGGTTGAGCTGTGGATTTGGTTATTATTTCAGTTAAATCATAAGCCTTGGATTGAGAAGGAAAGATGGATACCCACATCTCAGTAACTATACTCCAGGTCCCAATCATGGGGCTTAATCTTTCAAGGAATAATAGGGAGTAAAGAAGGGAAAGGAAGAAAGCAAGGAGGAGAAGCCCAGATGTGATGGAGAGTTGTTACGTCCAGCTTGGGCTGTTTTGCAGGAGTTCGGAGCAGAGCCCGTTACTAAGCACTAACTGTGGCAACACGCTCCCTTGGGATGATCAGGAAAACGACATAGCCAACCGTATGAGATTCTTTAGATCGTTTTCAGAGATACCTGGAAGCTGATGTCTCCTTTCCTTTCTGTGCCATTAATGTATATTTCACGCATGACTGGAACTGTGAATGAAAACCCTAACACGAAACATTACAAACAGTCCCTACGTTATAAGCAGGTTTGGAATCCTAACCATGGTTTTATTTGGAACTTGGAATTTGTTTCCTTATGGGAACACGGATATAAGTGGTGTTGAGGATCTACAAACTAATAACATCTATTTAAACTATTATGCAAATGGAATAGCGAAGGTTTGCAACATAGTTTTTTTGGAGCAAGATAAATTTTAACAAATACTTAAGCATCATAAGATAAAACAAATAGAAAATATAGTAGAGGTGCCTGGGTGGCTCAGTCTGTTGAGCATCTGACTTCAGCTCAGGTCATGATATTACGGTTTGTGAGTTCGAGCCCCATATCGGGTTCTGTGCTGACAGCTCAGAGCCAAAAGCCTGCTTCAGATTCTGTGTCTCCCTGTCTCTCTGCCCCTCCCCAGCTGTCTCTCTTTCTCAAAAATAAAGATTAAAAAATTTAAAAAATTTTTAAATTAAAAAAAAGAAAATACTGTAAACTCTTAAATATATAGGACTTTCCAAAATGGTCCAGTAGTCATAAATAAAAATTGTATGAAACAAATTAATCAATTGAGTAAATACATTTCATATGTTACTTTAATGATATTACAGAGAAAAATAATATTTATAATAGGTAAAATGAGAACTCTGTTGATAGTATTTTTAAAAAGCCTGTTATATTAAAAGGGTCTAGATGTTCCTTTTTTCTTTTTTTTTTTAATGTTTTATTTATTTTTGAGAGAGACAGAGAGACCACATGAGCAGCAGAGGGTCAGAGAGAGAGAGGGAGACGCAGGATCTGAAGACAGGTTCCAGGCTCTGAGCTAGCTGTCAGCACAGAGCCTGATGCGGGGCTCAAACCCACGAACTGCATCTCTGAAATGACCTTCCTTTGAAGGCAGGCTACTCTACTCCTACTTTCTGTTTCTTAACTTTTTCCCCAAATAAACGAATATCATCTGAATTAAAAATCGTTTGAGTGAAACAAAGCCATTAACACTAGTCAACAGAATTAGAAAATTAAGTGCATTTCTCAACTTTCTCTTTATATATTTCTGTTGCTTCATGTGATATAAAGTTTATATTACTTTTGTAATTTTAAGAAGCGCCAAATAGAGGAAAATCAAAAAGAGAATCTGCTGAAGCAGGCACCACCAACCTTAACTCTTCCCAAGGTGCCTGCAATCACTTTACTAAAGACTGAATCTGGTGCCCCCTGGAGCTGGCCACTTGCCATTCATGTTGACAATGGAAGAAGAGGGTTGTGTTTGAAAACAGTGAGCAGCCTGCAGCGTGTGACAAGCTCCATTGGGTGGCACATCCCCACCATGTCCCTCGTCCCCGGTGTCTCCCAGCCAGTGTGTGCTGACCTCCCTCCAGCTGCAGAAACTGTTCTAAGAACTCTCTATCAATGAACGCACGACATGTTGAGTTCCCATGCCTTGTATACAGTCAAAGGTGTTTTTCTTTTCTTTTTTCTTCCTGTTTCAATCATTTTCTTACGTTCTGTTTGTTGCTCCTGTGCTGCAGAATTTGTATTTTGTGGCTCAGAATCATTCTCACCAAAAAAGGATGTTGCCAATGGACACTTAGAATTTCTTTGATTTTTTTCACCACTTTCAATTTTTTTTAATTATTGTTCCCAGTTTTGTATCATCATATCTACGTTCCTACAGGCACTTAATTCACTTCTACATTTAGTTGTAGGGCTTCTCCAAGTTTCCTACTCTCTCAGTGTAATTTCCATTAGCCTTAGAAAAGCAGGATAAAATGTAGAGTGTGGCCAAATCACAAGTTCAGAGTTCAGCTCTCCTGCCCTGAGCTACAGGACCCCTGGGGGCTCTCATTTACATTCTCAGGAGAGATATCTGCAGCATTTGCCTGGGAGCTGGAATGGAGGCATCCTGGACCTCGGTGTGAGTGACCTTGATCCAGCCCTATGCCAGGGTGTGAAGACGTGTGGAAGGACTATGTCTACGGCTGAAGTCCTGTATATCAGAGGTGTCACTGGACCAGGAAGGGGAAAGGTGAGAAGGAGACACAGGGATAAAGGGGGTGAGGAGGATGGCCTTCAGGATACAGGGCAGGGATTGCCAGTGAGGCCATTCTCCTAAAAGAATCGTGGACACTGCCTTCCCATTAGACAGGAACATAGCAAAGAACCCTAGCCCTGGAACCCAACAACTCACCAGGAAGTCCAACCACATGGTTGGGATATCTGTGAGTAAGTGGAACACAAAAGCATAGCAACATTGGGCCACCTGGGAGGCTCAGTCATTCAAGAGGCCAGTTTCAGCTCAGGTCATGATCTCTTGATTCATGAGTTTGAGCCCCGGGTCGGGTTCTGTGCTGACAGCTCAGAGCCAGAAGCCTGCTTTGAATTTTGTGTCTCCTTCTCTCTCTCTGCCCCTTCCCTGCTCAGTTTCTCTCTCTCAAAAATAAGCAAACATTAAAAAAAAAAAAAACCACAGAGCAACATAATTAAGCAAATAAAAGCAAAAGTCTCCTTGACGATTTCCAGAAGGAAAGTCTAAGGCTGTATATAGAACAACAACAAAAGCTCTTCAGATGAAGAATTCTATAAGCTACAGTTCCTTAATTGTAGGAATTCTTGATCCCAAATCCTAATTAGTCCTTTCATTCACTCAAAAAAAAAAAAAAAAAAAAAAAACACCTAATTGGAGAAGTAGTGACGGTCATACTACAGGTCAGGAGAAAGGAATTTTGGTGAATAAGACAAAGTGTCCATCTTCATGAAGCTTACATTCTTCCCAGGGGGAGCAAAACTAAACAAGTAAAAAAGAAAGTAACATAATTTTATATAAACGCTAAAAATACAGAGCATAAAGAAACAGGGAGCGGCTAAGTGAGTTGGTCGAGGAAAATGGATGTGTAAGGTTAACATCTGAGCAGAGATCTAAATGTGTGGAAGAATCGATTATCCAAAAATCTGTGAGAAGAATAGTCTATGTCTGGGGGCAGAAATGAGCTCCGTATGTTCAAAATACAGCAAGAAGGCAAGTGGAGTTGAAGTGGGGAAGGGGAGGGGGACAGAGAGAGGGGAGAGAGAAAGAGAGAGGATATGGAATGAAAGAAGGAGTTTTCAATCTTGGGTAAACATTAGAACCTCCTTGGGGAACTGTAAAATACCATTTGCCCAGATAAGCTAATATTTTTAAACTTTCTCGATGTGCAGGCAAGACTGAGAACCTAGAGATTTCTTGGCCAAAAAGGATTTGGGTCTAGGTTTAACGAAAAGCCCCAGGCTTGTTTGGCTTGGTTCTGTTTTTTAATAGTTGAATGTCATTATCAAGTTTATATTTACCAAAGACAATTCTATCTGCAGCAAGATGGCAGACTGCAGAAACAGGTCCAAACCAGCAGTAACTGTATGGAGCAAAAACACCTGCTAATGGGCTGGTAAGGCCAAGGGAGGGGAGAGGGGAGGATGGCAGGAAAGAGAAGGCCAAGGGAGGGGAGAGGAGAGGATGGCAGGGAAGAGAAGGCTAGTAGATTGAGGACTACGTGGAGAAGTCCTAGGAGGACTCAGTAGATTGAGCATCTGACTCCTGATTTTGGCTGAGGTCATGATCTCATGGTTTGTGAGGTGAGCTGGGCTCTGCACTGACAGTGTGGAGCCTGCTTGGCATTCTTTCTCCACCTCTCCCTCTGACACCGCCCCCTCAAAATAAATAAGTAACCATTAAATAAAAAGAGAGAGAGAGAAAGTCACTAGGAGTTGCTGATGGATTGCAGATGGGTTTGAGGAAAGAAAATCAGGGCTGAATCCAGGTTTTTAGTCTGAGCAACTAGAGGAAGAGAAGGCTCTTATTCAGATTTTAAGGCTTTCTAAGCTTTTAGCTGCATCAACTTTGAGCCTGAGACTGAACAAACAAATAAATGTTCCCAACTCATTACATTTGATAAAATGCAGTTCCTACGCATATGGAGACCTGATTCACACTGCTTTTTCTTCCTCCTCTTGAAGGTAAGGCTCAGAACAGAGCTAGTATTGCTCAGCAAGGCTATATGATGAAGAAGTTTTGCATGTTTTTTTGGATTTTGTTTTTTTATTTTTTTTGTTTTTGTAGAGTTGGAAATTGCTGCAGGTCATGACAAATATTCTGAACATTTCGTCTTATACTTTCCAGGGCAGAGAATTTGAGCTGACAGAGTGAACTTATGGTAAAATTATTTTTTTTCATGTCTGCCTCTGGCACAATACCATTAGACCCTTACACTTATATTTATTGGAATCCAACTCCTGGCATAGCTCTACAACTTGGTTTTGCTTTCTTGGCAAGGCAGAGATTTAACTGGAAAGATAGAGTGCCATATCCAATGACCAAGGAAATAATTCATAAACCAAGAGGCTTTAAGTAGATGTTTTTCTATTGCTAGTTAATTTCCCTTTAGGGAGATATGCAGATATCTGTGAAATGGACAAATGTATTTGATTTGGCATGACTTGTCTGAGAGAAATGAGTCGTGGGTATACACACTGCAGAAGTAAGTGCTGAAGTCTACCAGAGAATTCTGTAGTCAAGTCAGTAGCAGCTAACCTCCAAACTGGAAACAATGCAAGTAAGACCACAATGGATAAATTACAGAACAGTATGTTACATACCAATGAGCGTGAAAAATCTTGGGTGTCCTGCAATGATACAGATGAACCTCACAGGTGTGGTATTGAAAAAGAAAAGAAGCCGGACACAGGAGCCTACACAGAACACTGTATGGACTCATTTGTCCCAAGTTCAAAACAGGCAACCTCTTCAACGGTGACAGAGACCACAGCAGGACTTATTTCTGGAAGGCGGTGCGAATTGCTAAGGACAGCTATTGGAAATGTTCTATATTTGATCTAGGTGCTGGTGATATGGATGCATTTTTATATGTAAAAATTCACCAAGTTACACAACCCAAATTTATGCACTTACACATACAGATACATACATATATGACGTATGTAAAAGTCTTCTGTAGAAATACGTAGAAGCTACACCTACAGATAAAATTTATATACCTCAATAAAAATAAATGGAAAATGGTAATAATGGTCCTAATATAGGATTAGCCAAGATCTATTAGAGGGAAAAAAAAAAAAAAAAAAAAACAAGTGCAAAGAGTTTGACTTCACATACAGATTTTTCTGAAGATACCTCATCATAGGCATATCTGAGTGACCAAATCAAGTATCTATAAAAAAAGACCTAGGTTCAGGAGTGACATTAAAATTATTTTATTCTTCTTCATCAGCATTAGTTAATTAGAAGACTGTTCAGAAGAGATATCAACCATCATGACAGAACAGCATGCCCTGCCCAACATCTCCTCTGCCTTTTGTGAAGATGGTGAACAAATCCACCGAAGAAGATGAAATTCACATCCAGAAACGAAACTTTCTACAACTAGCACTACACAGGTCTACACAGCAAACTGTGAAGTGGATACAGTGGCCTCAAGCGCACAGAGACAGAGTCCAGGTACATAGTCTTAACCACTCGTCTCTGCTTCCTGTGCACCGAGACACCAGAATTATTTGACTTTTTGACTTCCCTTATTCATAAGCCTTAGCCTTTGCTTGTGCTTTCTCAGATTCAATTTTTAAGCAAGAGTCTATATCAACTAATGGATATGAAATGTTTGCTCTTCTGGTTAGTCCCTGCTTATGACGGGAGGGCGCTTTAGCTCTGAATTTCCAACCAGAGTTCTGGATGACTAATTTCTCAGAGGAATTGCATTTTTCAGGGTAATATGGTGGGAGGCATGGGCTTTCAAAATGACTGTGATGGGAAGAGTGACACACCCCAGTGTCTGGTGTCATAACACTTCCTGGTTGTTACTATGAACCAATCTCTTCTGCTCTGGGAACAGTGGCTCTGATGGTTACTATCTAATCACTTCATGCCCAATATTGTATATGTCACACCTAAGTTCATGTGTTCACGGAATGAGTTTTTAAGGTCTATTCCACTCCCAGTTCTTGAGACTATTACATTTACTTCATGTCAGATAAAAGAGAATGTTCATAATACAAAACAAACAAAAAGGGTAACTTCTATTCCAATATCTAAGATTGAATAACCTCATTGTCAAGAAATGTTTCATGTTTAAATAACCCAATCCTTTATTAGGTTTCATCCTGACCGGAATTTTTACCAAATTCTCCTCAATAATTATTGAACTTGAAGTTTCACTAAACTCGTTAAAAGGGATGAAGAGTATTGGAAGATGGTACAAAATTTTAGTGACCTAGAATGAAATATTAAAGTAACAATTACTTTTAAGAGAAAAATTTATTAAAATATAATGATTTAAACTATATATATATATGAGATTTGGTCTCAGTGTTGCAAAGTCATATCTTCATATTTTTAAAAAAATAAGCAGAGGCACCTGTGTAGCTCAGTCAGTTAAGTGTCCAACTCTTGGTTTCAGCTCAGGCATGACCTCACATGTCCTTGAGTTCAAGCCCCACATCAAGCTCTGTGCTGGTGGTGCAGAGCCTGCTTAGGATTCTCTCTCCCTCCCTCTCTGCCCCTCCCTTACTCACTCACACACTCTCTCTCTCTCTCAAAAATAATAAATAAACTTGAAAAATAAATAAAAAATAAGCAAAAATGATGAAGTGATCCTTTATGCTCTTCAGAGTGCTATTTTACCGTCTAACTTTTGTAACTAAGAATGGGCCTAGGCCCATTGGCAAGTTCAATTAATAGCAACTTGATGATTACAGGGTTAGCTAGTCACAGATCAGCACATCTAAGATCGAGGAGAACTTCATAAAATGTATGACTTGCATAAATGTCAATTATGTGTTTTCAGATCATCTAGTTTTGGCCCCAAACTTCCTTTCGTTCCTCTTTCCAAATGAGTAGTAACAAAGGGATTGTATATACTTTGTTAAACTTCCTTCAGAGAGGATCACATCTTTTCCCACATTGTAATCTTGATGTTTACAATTTTTCCTAGAGAGAATATGTGTTTTTTCTTAACCTCAACCACTACTTGGCTAGAGGCTTCTAACCCTTGAGTAGGTTAACCGTTGAATAACTAACTCCTGTTTGGTAAGCTTTAGTTGAGTTGGAAGATGCCTCAGCCTCTCTGGCAGGTTTCAGGCTTTCACAAGTACCCTGAGTCCACATGATTGATTAGCCTTTATTTGTATATCTGTAGATGATGCATTATTTCTTAGAAAGAACAGAGTACTTCATGTCACAAAACAGAAACCAGACCTCGGACAGCATCCGGGCACAAATGAAGCAGAGCCGGTGCACAGCCTTGGAGCCCTGGGATAACATCTGTGCTGGCTCCCCTGAGTCTGCCCAGAATCAAGAAATGTTACAGACCCCTGTACTCCTTGTACTGATTAACTGCCCTAAATGCCGTTAAAAGTCCCTGGGCCAGGCAGAAACCTTAAAGTTGGCCTCTAGACAAGAGTCTGCCTTCTCCCCAGTTGGGCCAGCCTCTTGAAGAAAGCTCATATTCCTTACCCGTTAAAACTCATCTCTTAAGTGACAGGCAGCAGAATTTGGATTTTGGTAACAAGTTCACTTCACACACAAGGCATTGAAAATACATTGAAAAACACCACCATTCAGCTCATGAAGGATGCTGATAATACTGTTTTCCCAATGGTTATGTAGCCATCTTTAGTCTGTATGTTTATATATACCACAGCCCTTATAATCAGGTTGCATCAATTTTAAGGGTAGGGGAACATGGTACAAGTGTTGGTCAAGTTCAACAGAATCACAGAAGTAGAAGGATCTTAGTGATCCAGTTAACATTTAATAGGTGTCTGAGTTGTGATAAGTAGGACCAGGGGAGTCTCCAGGGCTTTGATCTATTTCACACAATCCTGGAAAGATTTATTTACGTCTAAATCAGAGCTGCCTTTTTGTGAGCAAAATACATTTCCTCTTGTCCTATCTTTAGAGTACACAAGTTTGTGGAAACTTTTGTCCCTCATTTTTCAGAACTTGTAAAAATGTATGTGAGTATAATTTAGGTAACCTTCCTCGTTGAAACCACTCTGTTCTCTATGCTCCTGTACCCATTTTAGTAACTAATGATTTAGTAGCTAAATGATTCTGTTGCCTTTTACTTCATTATCTTCCAAATTGCTCTCAAGTTCTTCACAAAATATGAAAAGGCTATGATAAAAAACAAACCTTAGGGAATTATGAATCTAGCATATTTAACATGTTCTAAACATCATCATTTCTTTGATTGGTTATTTAAGAAGAGGCCAAGGGTGCATAGTTGGCTCAGCAGGTTAGACTTCCTGCTTCAGCTCAGATTATGATCTCATGGCTCGTGGGTTCAAGCCCCGCGTTGGGCTCCGTGCTGACAGCTCAGAGCCTGGAGCCGGCTTGGGATTCTGTGTCACCCTCTCCATCTGTGTCTCCCTCCCTCGCTCTTGTGCTTTCTCTCTCTCTCTCTCTCTCTGTCACAAAGATGAATAAACATTAAAAAAAGTTAAAAATAAAGAAAAAAGAGATCACACGTGTGTTAATGTATTTGTGTATTTTGAATCCTGGTGTTTATGAGATCCCAATCAGATATATTCTATCATATGCTATAAAATAATATCAAGTCATAGTTTGGAGGCAATATAATTTAGGATTAAAGGATACAGTTTCCAAAACCAGACATTACAGGGTTGTTTTCTGGCTGTACCATTTACTCATTATGAGAATTTGGGCAAGTTCCTTCCCCTCTCTGGGCCTTCCCTCACCTGCACCGTGGTTAATAACAGGGTTGAGAGGATTAGTAAATTCACACAGAAACACTTAGCACAGCGCTGGCCTCACCGTGAGCGCACAAAGATGGGAGGTACCCATCAGCACAGTCACTGTTGCGCACAGAACAGCGCACACTCACATGTCCGCACCATCGGTATCTCAGCAGCTAGTGCGTTCCCTTACTGGAAACAGAGCTCAGGCCCAAGTCAGGATGAATGAAAACACAACAACAGGGGCACCCGGGTGGCTCAGTCCGTTAAGTGTCCACCTCCTGATATTGGCTAGATCACGATCTCACAGTTCATGAGATCAAGCCCTGCGTCAGGCACTGCACTCACAGCATGAAGCCTGATTGGGATTCTCTCTCTCTCTGCCCCTGGCCACATGTTCTCTCTCTCTCTCTCTCTCTCTCTCTCTCTCTCAAAATAAATCAACATTTTAAAACAATGACAACAAAGTCCCTCTATTGTAGAAGCTCTGCCCCCACAACGTGCCCTCCACACAAATGTCAAACCTTCTTGGGTCGTCGCCACCACTACTCATTTTTTCCCAGATAGCTTCAGGATACAACATAGGGATTATATGAATATCCATATTCATGTCAAGTACTTTTAAAATTTACTCATTCAAGAGATTCTCACCCATCTCCCATTTTCAAAAGAAATTCGCATAAGGTAAAAAGCCAAAGTCACTAAATATTAATTTTCCTTACACCTTTCTCACTCAGCCTGTCATCTTTTTGTTGTAATGAAGGCTACTTACCATCTTTACCATCACTGGACGGCTTGTAGGCATCATGGTGACTTCGGTGAAATTAACTTTCTAAGTCACATAATGAAACCTCTAACACCAAGTAGAGGTAATTTACAGTTATCACTTGTCTACACTCCGAGGTACCAAAGCATGAAATAAAATTGTTTTTTAAAGTATTCAAAATGAAAAGAATGGAGTGTAAAATTTAACAACTGTCCACAGTGTAAATTTGAAAATAAGACGTGTAGTATGTGTTTGAAATCTCTGTAAATTCAGAATTTTTGTAAATTTCCTATTCTCCTTGCTGTTACTCCTTTTTGTCTCATATTTCTACCATGTCAAAGCCAGCCTTTTGTCCTCCACGGAGTTGCTTAAAATGCTACATTCAGCCCCATTTAGTCCAGGGAATGGGGTATGGAGTGGGGTACCTGCAGAATTTGAGGGATGGATTTCTTTATCTGGTATTCAAACTATTTAGTATGGTTTTAAGATACATATTTTTGGGGCGTCTGGGTGGCTCAGTCGGTTAAGCATCTGACTTCGGCTCAGGTTATGATCTCACAGTTCATGGGTTCGAGCCCCACATCCGGCTCTGTGCTGACAGCTCAGAGCCTGGAGCTTGCTTCCGATTCTGTGTCTCCCTCTCTCTTTGACCCTCCCTTGCTCGCTCTCTCTCTCTCTCTCTCTCTTTCTTAAAAATAAATAAAAGACTAAAAAAAGATACATATTTTTGAGAAATCACTAATGAATATATAATCCTGATATCAATTCTTTTTTTTTTTTTTTTTTGAGAGAGAGAGAAAAACAGAGCATGAATGGGGTGGGGAGAGAGAGAGAGAGAGAGACAGAGACAGAGGGAGAAACAGTATCCGAAGCAGGCTCCAGGCTGTGACCTATCAGCAGAGTCCTATTCTGGGCTCAAACTCAGGAACTGTGAGATCATGACCTGAGACCAAGTTGGATGTTTAACCGACTGAGCCACCCAAGCATCTCCTGACAACATTTCGAAAATTCTTTTCTGTTTAAAATTTTTCACCAACAAACATATTCAAAGGGGATTATAAATGAATTATAACAATATACTTTCACTGGTTTATCTTAGACCTCTTAGATATTTAGAAACAAGTCTTTTTTTAATGTTTATTTTTGAGAGAGACAGAGTGCAAGTGGGGAGGTGCAGACAGGGACAGAGACACAGAAACACAGAATCTGAATCCCAAGCAGGCTCCAGGCTCTGAGCGGTCAGCACAGAGCCCAACGCAGAGCTCGAACCCATGAACCGTGAGACCTGAGCCAAAGTCAGGTGCTTAAGCGAGCCACCCAGGCGCCTCTAGAAACAAGTCTTGAATTTAAATCCCTATTAACAAACTCCACACTTAGAATCAAAAGGAAAACAAACCAGCAAACCTGAGTGCTCTGTGGTGATTAATTTCTGTGTCAGCCCGACGAGCCTCAGGAATCCTGGGAGGCAGGTAAAGCACTGTCTCTGGCTGTGTGGTGAGGGTGCTTCCCAGGGAAGTCAGCATTTGTTTCAGGATGACTACAAGACGCACAAGGGCAGGTTCACTGAGTCTGTGGAGAGCCAAAGAGAACAAAAAAGAGGAGGAAGGGCAAATTCTCTCTCTCTTCTGGAGCTGAGACCTCCATCTCCTCCTGCTCCCCGCAGTGTCTCGGAGCTCCTGGTGGTGCTCCCCTCGGACCCCAGCTGGGAGGACCATCACTGGCACATTGGGCTCTCTGGCCTCCAGACTCGTACCCAACGACACCCCGGGCTTTCCTGGGCTCTGCAGTGTGCCCACCGCATGCTGTGGGAGTTTTCAGCTTGCAAAACCATGTGAGCCAATGCCGCTGATAAATCTCCTTCTATCCCTCTGTACTTACTTGTATCCTCACGGTTCTGCTTGCAAGAGCCCTGACTCATGTACACACACCGATGTTTGCATCAGTACGCTCCTCCCTGCGTTCCAGTTCCTCACACTGTCCTACACAGGATTTTCACCAAGCACATTTTGAAAAGAAAATAAAGCGAAGGTTCTTTACTGAATAATTTCTCTACACAACCCACATCCCCTTCTTTTCTGTGTTTAAATTAGCAATTGTGTTGGGGCGTCTGGGTGGCTCAGTCGGTTGAGTATCCAACTTTGGCTCAAGTGGTGATCTCGGTTCATGAGTCCAAGCCCCACCTTGGACTCTGTGCGGACAGATTCTGACAGATTCAGGCTCTGGAGCCTGCCTCAGATTCTGTGTCTCTCTCTGTCTCGGCCTCTCCCCACTCATCTTCTGTCTCTTTGTCTCTCAAAAATAAATAAACATTGAAAAATAAATAGAAATTGTGGCTTCCAGAAGAAAGTTCCATCTAGAGAAAAAAGGTGAGTTTTTCCAATTAGAAGACACAGAGTAGAATAAAGTGTATTTGTTTTCAAGCAAGAGAAAGCCATTTTCTCTTGATGCCAGCTCAATTTTTTGACAGCTAACGTACATGAATATATGCTATAACTCTCTCCTGCTCAGTAATGAATACATACCAGTGTCATTTGCTTTGATAAAATTATCCATGAGGCATTGGCTAAGTAAAGTATTGCAGGAAGTTATAATGAAACTCTTTGAAGATGTTAAAAACTGAGACAGATTAATTCCATAATATAGGTAGTTGTACACAGAAACGCCCCAAGACACTGGGGCTGTGTAATTTTTCAAGGTCTTTTTCTTTCTCAAGATTTCATGATTAACTATACTCACAAGAGGTCAAGGCAGCATTTTACGATCTTCCCCTGGAAAACAGTTGGAACTGGGAAAGGGGT
>NC_043700.1:7889382-8034028 GCF_006229205.1 Suricata suricatta | reverse complement strand
CTTCCCCTCACAGCACACATGAACCCTTAGCAAGTCTGCACATTCTTCCTTCAAAACCTACAATCTCACCACTGCCCGTCACCTTCACCACTACCCGTGGCTCATCGGAGGATCTATTCCTTTTCCTCCGGGGCCTCCACTGGCTCTTCAATGTACAGTCTATAAGTTCAGGGCTTTAGGTAAGTTCCAACAGTAGGAATCTGTTCACCATTGTACCTCTAACACATAAAACATGTCTGACACTGAGTAAGCAGGCAGTAAACACTTTTGAAAAGCAAGTGAGGAAGGAGGAGGGGGTAGGGGTGGGGGGTAGGGGAAGAGAGAGAAGAAGGAAGTGGTGAGGAAAGGAAAGAAAACAGAAGGTATCAACCACTGAGGTTGTGAAGGCTCAGGACACCCCGGGTTGTAAGTCTCCCCTCCTTCACTCTGAGGAACGAATCTGCCTTTGAAAGCCCAGAATGCACTAGTCAGCAATATGTGAAAAGCACTGTTGTAATTTATTACACCCGCTTGATTTTTGAACTCTTTAGCCTTGGACTTGCACTAAAACAGGCACTCCGCCATCACTAGGATTTCCAGTCTCTCAAAACCTTCCACTGACCGTGTGTCCACTCCATCACACACACACACCCTCTCAGGGCTCAGGAGCTCAGGGAATCTTGCCATTATCAGCAAGACCCATAAACTTCCCATCAAAACAAGTAGACTCTCTCTCCAAGAAGGGATAATTCGCACTTTTTACATTATAATTGAGGAAACTTGACATGATACTGGAGAAAGGCAAAAGACCGTGATAATTAGGAGTCACTAACATCCGACTTTTGATTTAAAAGTGGATCTTTGTTTATGCTCCACAGTCTTCTTGTTCAATTATTACCATCTTTATGACACTTCACGTAATGAATCCTCCAAAATCCCTCACCGATTTCTCATCACCAATTCCATTTCAAACCTTCTCTAATCTTGGCAGGTGATTTCCACTACTCCTAGAAAAGATCAAGATTATCAGGCAGTAAGTCCCCCATTTTCCTTTAATCTCTTATTCTCAAAAATAGCCATCTTTTTATCCCAGAGGGAGAATTGCCCTTTTCCTCTCCATCTCCCACTGAGCACCAGTCATAATTCTGATGTTGAATGAGGTGTCTTTGATCCTTGAGATCTAAATAAGATTGGCTCATACTCCATATTGACATGCTGCTGAAGTCTAAAGTCCTTCAAAAAGTTTCTAGAAATTTACAAAGGTCTGGAATTCTCAAGGCTGCCTCAGTATCTGACCTCTTGCTGTATGTATTGCTCCTATTATGTACTACACCAAACCAGAAGTGACATCCAAACTTCAAAACAAAAAAAAGGAAAGAAAAGGAAAAAAAATGTTGCTGAGTATTGGAGGGCTCAGCAAAACGGCCAAGCAACATCATTCTGGCCAACAAGAATGAAGCCTTATTCCACTGACAGCAGCTGGGAACCCTTCTCTTTCCTGCTAGAAAGGGTAGGCGTTTTCCTGCTCTCAGACCCTTGACATTGCTTAAACATGCTACGTCTGGAGCCACAGTAGCTGTCTTGGGACCATAAGGTAACAAGGAACTTCTGACATTTCATAGCTACTGAACCAACACCAGAAGTTTTAACAGTTTTGTGCAAAAAAAAAAAAATCTCTTTTTTTTTTTAAGCCACACTTAGTTTTCTTTTATTCGATACTGTAAGCACCTAAAGATGACACAAAATTTTAGAATCACAGTTACCATAACCCTAAACCTATGAACTTCAGATCTCAAAGATGTATGATCTAAGCCTTTCATTACAAGAGCCGTCTGGTCATTAAGGCACCTGAACCACCAAGTCCCATCAGGGCTCTGAGATGCAATGAAAACTGGAGAGCTGGTGGGCAGGGTGGAAACCCCTTTGTCGGAGTGAAACCTCATGTGATATCATGTCCTCAACCCACTCGACTCCTTGAATTTCAAGACCTGCCTAATCTCCAAATCTGCCCTGATTCTTAGGAAACCCAACTATTAGTAACAGACGGAACTCGCTGCTCACCCACCTGAGCCGTGCCACAGCCCTGACTCCCCACTGTTGACGTTCACTCATGACCCACCCCGACACTATTTGAATTGCTACCGCCGACCGTGTAAACTCAGTGTAATGTCTGACAGATGAACTCTGAGAAATTATTTGTGTATACAGACCTGCAATTGAAAAGGCAGTAGGAAACAACACATTTTTTGTTCAGCCATAAATGAATCTTACACCTCCATTAAAAGTGATGTTGTATGAGCAGTCAGGCATTTTCGGGGATGCTCAAAATACTACCTTTGTTAACATGAGGAGTGATGATATGGGTGCTCATTTTATGGAAAATTCTTTAAGCTGCATATTTACGTTTTATGTGCTCTTCTAGATTTATATTGTATTTCACAATATAAGGGGTTTAAAACAGAATAAAGAATACTAGTGAAAAGCAAAGAGGTTAAAGATTAAAAAAAAAACAATAGGTTACACAACACTGTGCACAATGCTAAGATTTTTCTCCAAATAAATATATCCAAAATGTAAAGAGGTATGTGATCTTCTATAAGGATGAGTGTACACAGAGACTGTTGAAGAAGAAGCACATTTATGAAAAATGAAAATAAGTACTAAGTTATATGTAAAATAATCTTTATATGAACCACTCGGAAATAACAGACTAATTGAATAGTTATACACAAGGCACATTTGTTCACCGTTACAGTATTTTTTCCTTTAGGTTATGATCAATGTAAGATTTCTTTTAAATAGTGATAGGACTCCCTAACAAGGCTTACTGTCCTAAAGTAAGTCATTGTTAGTTTAGAATTTTGCTTTAACTGCTAAATTTCTTCATTAAAATAATCTGTGACACTAGGTAACAATGTTAGTGATTTTTAAAACGGTAGGAAGACATCATGAAGCGTGTTCTGTTGCCCAAGGCCTTTACTATTACAATGGATCACATTCGTGAAGGCATCATAACGTTACGCTCTGTAACATGAGGTACTATAGCCTTGTTATGATACCTTTATTGTAGTGCTGGGCTGGCCGGTATCAATAGTACAAACCGAAAATATACTGTATACACCTTATTTTGAGAAGTCACTTAATAGGCCAATATTCCACTATACAGTCTTATAAGTCACCAAGATGACTTTCAAATGTTAAAAAGTCAAAAACAAGTTTGTGACTTGAATCTGTCATTGATGTGCCAAATGGTTTCAGGGTCATTAATCAGGAAAAAATAAAAAGTATTGCAGAAAGGAAGAATACTTTTCTTCTCTCCTTCAGAGAATAGCGCTTACTTCTGTATGAAGAGACACACTCTAATTTCATCCAGAATGTACGATCAGGGAGTAACGTCAAGTGCTCCAGATTAATGTAAAAATGGATTTAAATTAGAAACAGAACCACAACCCTCTAAGATTTGCAGCAATCATTACTTAGAGTTTGCGAAACTGACGAGGGCAAATGCCAATCAAACAAATAACTTGTATTTAGATAACCCAGGTTCAGTGGGGAGTTTCTGAAGAAGAAATTATTATTTCAATGCCAAGTCACGCTTACAGCTTTGAACAAGTAGCAAAACATGGGCATGTTTCTCAAATGGATTTCACAGCATCCGTGCAAAAGCCGGAGGGAATGGCTTAGTTTTTTAAGCCTCAGATTTGAAATACGGAGACTCCCCGCAACTACAGCGTTAAATCCTCTGTGGAACCACAGCTTCAAATGCTATCAGGAGAGACTCAACTTTTCATCCCTCTGAGGCTGATAAATTGAAAGCCCTGAAGTTTAGAGGAAATGGAGGGGAGTCTGCGGCCTGCTGCTCACCCCCATCACCCCACACAGGAGAACTCGATTTGTAATATCACTTAAGGATCCATGTGAGGTTGTCTCCTTGGGACGACTTGAGGATGGTGTTTTAAGACTTTCAGAAATCTCACAACCCTGCAATGGACCACGTTTATTAACATGTAAACTAAAGTTTAGACAGCTCAAAGGAGATGGACAACTTCATTTTTAATTCCCACTCACGTAAGACAGTTGAGGAAATTCTAAGTGCTTACTTTAAAATGCATTATAGGTACCTGGCCTACTCTTGGTAATTCCTGTAGAAATTTCTGAAATCTCAAATTGATTTCTTTTTGCGGCTTTCTACATTTCTGGACTGCCCCCGCCCTGACATCATTTGATGGATGATGGGGAAATGCCAGTGAAACAAAAGGATTTTATTCCATCTCCACAGCACTCTACCATCCTCCCACACCCTCTGCCTCACTCGCAAACTCTGTAAGACAAAGAACACTCCTAGGTGCTCTGTGTTTCAGATAAAGAAACAAGCGTGCCTCAGGACAGTGAGATGGGTATGTTGTCCTATGTTTTAAAATCCATATCTTGAGAATCTCCCTAAGATTCTAATCTATCCCATTGAGAGTTTTAAGTAAGTGCTAATTAGGAACATAAACATCTCACCAAAGAAAATTATGTAATGCAGCCTACATTTTAATGAAAATAATCTATAAGTGACTTTTTTTTTATCAGTCATGTTACAGGATCTCTGCTGTTGTGCATAATAAATGATTTAAGAGAATGAAAAATTGGAGAGGATGCTGGGAAAGTCCTGGGCCATTTGGTTTTTTTTCAAGGTCCACTACCTACTTGATCAGCAGATGTCTCTCTTCATTTAGATTTTTCTCTAAATAAAGTGTAAGTATCTAGTTATACGAAGACCTAAGAGTAACATGAGGGACCTTCCAGGACGAAAACTCAAACTATCCTCCAAATGTTAGTCAAAGAAAAATTAATCCAGAAGGAACGCAAATACCCACAGTATGTTACCATCTTTAAGACAGAGCTGCAGACAGGAGATTAAGTTTAGGTTAACTGGATGATGGACCTAACAGGTATTTTAATAGATATGAAGAAGCCACCAAGTAAGTCTGATTCCTTTGAGGTGGCATATTAACTATTTTAAATACAAATAGCCTTGGGGAAACTGTCCTATTGAAACCTTTTCTCAGACATTCCCACTAGAGTATAATTTAGCTGTGTTGCATTTCTCTGATAGGAATTGTGATTCCAAGGGGCGAGAGAGGAATATTGGAAGAAAGGGTGGACTTAGCGGAGATAATAAAGTTCAGGCTCTTTCAGCTAGAAGAAACATAAATGCTTTCAGAACAAGGGAAGGACGACAGGAAGCACTGGACACTGAGGCCAAATTCTCATGTGTTATATAACACAATTTTTGGCTGAAATCATGTCCTGGCTCCTGATATATGAAAAATATGAAGGCTCAGTTCAGGTGCTGATGAGAATTAATTCAATGCACAAAATATGTTTTCCTTGCTTTCTTATCCTCTCTGATCCCCTCTTTTAAATTTCACATGTCATTAGATTACACCAGCACAGATGACTTATTCCTCCTCCAAAATCCCATAAAAGAAAGGGCACCTGGGTGGCTCAGTTGGTTAAGCATCTGATTTCAGCTCAGGTCATGATCTCAAGGTTTGTGGGTTCGTGCCCCACATCAGGCTCTGTGCTGACAGTTCAGAGCCTGGAGCCTCCTTCGGATTCTGAGTCTCCCTCTCTCTCTGACCCTCCCCTGCCCGTGTTTTGCCTCTCTCTCCCTCTCCCACCCAACAATAAAGAAATTAAAGCAAAAACCGTGCAAAATCCCACAGCAGAAAGATACACTTCTCTTCAACTGCACCTACCTTTAAAAAACAGCACTTCCTGCCTTGCACTAATTCTTCCAGGCTATTTTGTGCTGTTTAAATTGTGTATTTGATTTCATAGCAATGAAGATTTGGAAACCTCACAAGTCCCACTAAGTTATATTTTAAAAGTCTGGATACATTTATAAAAACGCATGCCCAAAGTTTTTGATCATGTGGCTTCCTGTCACAACAGAATCAGGAATTCCAGACCCCAAAGGGATTAATTACTGGTTCACGCCAGCCCCTGAGCCCGGACAACCACACTGTCAAAACTGAGCAATTTCTACCACACATGCTGCTAAAAACAAGGCAATGGGTCTAAAAATGGAGTTGCTTATGCTAAGGCCTATGTGCCCCCAAACAAGATTTAACTATAGTGTTGGCTCTCCCAGAAACGGAACCTTAAACCAGTCCATCAAGAATCTCCTGATGAGCGCTAGTCGGGTGATCTGCCTGGTGGAACCCTGCCAACCCCCAGGGAGAAAGTAACCTTGTCCTAATTAACCCACTTCCTGGATTCCTGGAACTTCCACGTTCCCATCCCGCGCTCCCTGTCTATACAAGTCCTACACGGTACAGCTCCCTGGAGCCCCCTGGTGTCTGCTCGATTGGATGCTGCCCCATTTGATTTCCATTTTCCTCAAATGAACTCAGGTTTGTCAGCATACCTCAGTTTCTCTCCTAACAGTTCTGGAGCCTCAGAAGCAACCAGCAACCAGGTGAAGGTGCGCTGAGCGCGGGGAGCTCGCTCCGGGCTGCTGGGGGGGGGGGGGGCCGGCCGCGTTGGCAGGAGCGGCGCCCAGACTTCGTCCGCCCGTTTCTTTCCCCGCTCCGGCCGGACTCGGAAGCTGCACTGGTTCTGGCTTAGAACCCGGGCCGGGTGCTGCTGAGACACCGGACCGGGCCGGACTCGGAAGCCGGGCCGGGTGCCCCTTCGAAACCGGGCCGGGTCGGACTCGGAAACCGGGCCGGGTGCCCCTTCGAAACCGGGCCGGGTCGGACTCGGAAATCGAGCTGGGTCCTAAACTGGCAGGAGTGGACTGAGTCTGGCATGAGCTGGACCAGGTCCAGGGAGAGACGTTGGGTGAATAAAATTTTGTTTTAAGTCTCAACAAGTGGGTTAAACTGACCAAAAATAATCTTGAATCACAGTGGCCACAATGGAGAACTTTAAATGACTTGAGATGAACTTATCCTTTTAGGAGGTGCCCTAGTATAAAAGGGGTCTTGGTGAAGGACTATCGTAAGGGGGGAAGGAAAAATTCTTCTTCCTCCTCTACAGCTTTTGGGGACCAGGAGGAGACTTGCTAGGACACCCTCTGCAGCCTACAGACAGGATCCTGGGGACACTGGCAGAAGCAGGCAAGTGGCGAGACTTTTCACCAGTATCAGCTCTCCCAGATCTCCATCTGTGGTGTCTGGCTGAGAGAGGAAGGTCAAAGTCCACTTTGTCCCTTCCTTTCCCAATTCAGATGGGCAGGCAAAAAACATTCGAAGAATTAGATCTTTGACTTGACACATGAATTTGCTTTTAGATGCCCTCTGGCTGTCCATCCTTTCTCTCCCAGGGACAGCTGTTGCCTTCTTCTTTGTCTCATTCTGTGTCTGGAGAACTTGGCTTGGCACCTGTCAGGATTGGGCTTCCAGCCATGCAGAAGTGCGTGCTGCACTGCATTTGTGCTTGCGGTGCTCCTGATTGCTGCCAGCTCTCAGGAAAACTCTTTCTTTCTTTTGGTTATCTTTGAGAGTGGCTCTGACCTTGGAAAGGTAGGAACCTTTGCACCATCTCTGAGGATGCCCCTTATATGCAAGTGTTGTTCAATATGGTCAGGGAGCATTTACTATTTGTCTTACCTGAAGCCTAATAAGATATTCTAAAGGATTCTTCTTAATGTCAGAAGGGGCTAAACTGGGAATTGATAGACCTTGATAAGAACATTTTTAGGTGAGGCACTTGGGTGTGTAAGTAGGTTAAGCTCTAACTCTTGCTCTCAGCTTAGGTCACCATCTCCCACATTCGTGGGCTTGCACCCTGCTTCTGGCTCTGGGCTGACAGTACAGACCCTGCTTGGGGTTCTCTCTCCCTCTCTCCCAGCCCTTCCCCCGTTCAGGCTTGCATGTGCATGCAAGTTCTCTCGCTCTCAAAATAAATAAATAAACTTAGGAAGAAAAAAAAAAACCTCTTAAGGCCTCATCCCCTAAGCTAAAATGAAGCTATATACCCAAAGGGAAAGAAAAACCATTCTGAAGCCTCTGTAGAAGGATTTAATAAAATATTGCAGTGACACACACCTCCAAAACTAGATAGAACACAGGAATGTTTTGATTTCCACCTCAGCCGAAAATATTCTCCCTGATATAAACATGGTAATGGATTTGAATGGGCAGGTCACGGGCAGGTCACGGGGCACCTGGGTGGCTCAGTCTGCTAAGCCTCCGTCTTCGGAGGCTCAGGTCATGATCTCATGGTTAGTGGGTTTGAGCCCTGCATCAGGCTCTGTGCTGACAGCTCAGAGCCTGTACCCTGTTTCAGATTCTGTGTCTCCCTCTCTCTCAGAAATTAAAAACAAAACACGTGAATGGGCAGGTCAGCCAAGTAACATCATTCAGGATGCAACCCAAGTCTTTGAGGAATTAAATACACCTGCACCTGTCTCACAAATCAAGTCATGATAAGAAAAGCACCTCTAGAAACAATTCAAAGGCCACCTATCCCTTTTGTCAATCCCCCAAACCTCTCCTGTTAGTTAAAAAAGATGCAAGTAAAAGTTTACAAATGAACTTTTCAACAATATGTTTTATAGTATGTCTACTTAAAAATAGTTTTCAAAATCTTTAGTATTTTCAGTTTTTCTTTTAACAATGTGAAGTCCCCCTCCTGCCTTTAATCAAACATGTAATTAGCACTTAAAGGTGTCAGGCACAAGGTGGAAGGCACTGGAAAGGGAGCCCTTCCTGCCCTGGAGCCTGGGGAGAGTGCACTTCAGTGAGCCCCGCACAGTCCCTTGGGATTCATCATGAGCGCACATCCTGCAAAGAGCTGCGATTCTCAGCAAGCGTGCTTCACCCCTACTCCATAACCTCCGCAGATCTTGGAGGCCAGGGATCCAGGAGTACATTTTAAATTTGGAAATTTGTCGACCTCAGCTTTTAATTTTAAAGAATAAGGTTAAAGCAAAGGAAAATGTTCCGAGGGCCATGCAACCGGGGCTGCATAATTTCCTACTGATTTTTCAATACAGGGCTCAGTCGGCCTTTACCAACGGGGAAAGCAATAATTCGGTTAACTCTTGAAGAAAAAAATAAATCTCCGTAAGAACCGAAGAGCCCCCTAGCCCTGAGCCACAGCGCCCCCATGCCAGAACCCCGGCGGCTGGTCCCGCGGCTTCCAGGGCCTCCGTGACTACCGCGTGCTCGGCGGCCCCGCGGCGGCCAGGTCTCGCGAGACTAGAGGGAGCCCTGCGCGCGCCCCCGAGAGAGCTGCAGACGCGGCGGCGGGAGGCGGGGCGTCACGGGTTCCGCCTGCGCGGCCGCGCAAGCTCCGCGGCCTCCCGGGCCTGTTTCCGCGGGGCGCGCTGCCATGGCGCGGAAGTGGGGCCTCCTTTTGCTGCTCGTGCCGCTGGTCGTCGGCCCAGGCCTAGTGCGCAGCTCCAGCCCTCTGCCCCTGGTCCTCAACACTTGGCCTTTTAGGAATGCAACTGAAGCAGGTGCGGCGGCCGGGGGCGGAGGCTGACCCCTGTGCGGGACGGGAGCGTCCCCCCCCACCGTCCCCCCCCACCTTCCTGCACTTCCTGCACCGCTGCTTCTCTGGCACTGGGCCCTTCCAGAGCCCTTCCTGCCGC
Source organism: Suricata suricatta (assembly GCF_006229205.1). Lineage (NCBI taxonomy): Eukaryota > Metazoa > Chordata > Mammalia > Carnivora > Herpestidae > Suricata > Suricata suricatta. The sequence continues at coordinate 8,024,457 of NC_043700.1, read as the reverse complement.
TGCTGCTTTTTAGCCCCTCACTTCACATTCTCATCCCGCTGCTGGATGACCCTCAGTAGTTAGGGCCTTCCTTTTGGGACTCCACGGGGCGCCTACTCGGTCTTGCCTGACGTCCATTCTGCTGACCCGGGGAGGGGTGGGGGGGCTGTGTCTTGTCTAACGCTCCACCTCTCCTTTCTAGCCCCTCAGATCTCCCCAGTACCCTGAGCTCAACTGCAGCTTTGCAGAGGGCTGTTAATTTCCCATACAGACCCTTTTTACATTCACTTTTTGTTGGCTGACATGAATGTCAGGCTGACATTCTGCTTTGCCACCTTCAGTACAGAGGGTCAGTCTTGGTTGGCCATTAAAATTGTCTGTGGGACTTCCCGTGCCTGGGCTTTTGATTTAACTCCTGGAAACAAGACCATCTGTTTTGTTTGCTTTAAAGCTTTCTAAGTGATTTTGATTTGCAGCTAAGTTTTCAAACCACTAAGCCATCACCTCTTTTGGGAAGCCTTCCTTGATTTACTGCCCTTATTAATGCCCAGTTTGAGTGAGGTGCCAATCGACTGTGCTTTCATTCAATCCTATACATACCATGATCTTGTCATTTATTCATTGGATTGTGTTTGTTTGCCTCATTCATTCCAAGACCTACTACCCCAAGAGTAACTTCAGACTCCTTTTTCCCCCATCTGAGGCTGCTGGTACAACTCACTGGGGCAGAACTGGCTCCAGAACTTGGTGGAGCCAGGTTTGGGTGGCAGGCAGTGCATCTGATTGAGAAGACATGGAAAGACGCCGTGAGAACGAAATTCCCAGTGTGAGGCCACGATGAGACAGAGAACAGTGCAGTTGGTGGGGGGAGGGGGGGGACACTTCCTGAAATGCCCTTTCAATCCTGTAGGCCCAGTGGTAATACTTAAAATGACCAATGTAGCTCCTTCCCTTCAAATAATTGTTTTTATTAGTAAAGACACTGATCACGGAAGATCTCTCCCCCATCTTTCTTAATGTATGGGGTTCCACAGAAAAGAGCAGTGCCAAAATGGCTTTTGAATCCTGTTCCCGGTGTGTGACCTTGAATAAGTTCCTTAACCAGTCTGGGTCTGTTTCCTCCTACTTAATATGAGGATACTAATGGTACAGTACTTACCTGAAAAGCGACTGTGCAGATTAAATGGATTAAGCCATGTGAAGCCCACGTTATCGTTATTTGCTGTTCTGCAGTGGGGATTGAGACTTGCTGTGATTGATGTTACCTCAGTAAAAGTCCGGGTTGTGTTTATTTTTAATCATCTAATGATACAGAAGAAATTTATAAGCCTATGCTTTAATGAACTTTCAATTTAACTGCCTTTTAGTGGCTTCAATTATAAAATTGAAGGAGAGAAGACATTTCTTATACAGCTTAGAAATATTCATGGGTAAAAAAAAAATCCCTCACTTTACATCAATAGTGTTTAAATTCTTCACAGTAAATAGTTGCATTGTATGATTTTGTCTATATCACTCCTTTTTAGCACTTAGTAAATTAAAATTCTGTTTAAAGGCAAACATGAAACTTTTTTTTAGGTGAGCGCTCATAACATTTCTGGTTTGTTGCATTTGGCATTGAACAAAAATCAGTATATAAACCAGCACTCCTGGGATTTGATCAACAGCGTGGAGGACGCTAGCATCTGGAGGCTCTCCCCTGGACGCAGTTGAGCAGGGCTGCGCCACGTGCGAGAGGGAACAGTGTGACGGTACCGTGGGCTTCGGAGGGAGTCCTGATGAGCTCGGAGAGACCACACTGGACGCCATGATCATGGACGGGTAAGGAATCTTCACTTCACCCCACGTCGAGGTACACTGATCAGCCTTCTACTGAGAGCAGTGCCGGAGTCCAGCTCCAGCAGGTCCAGGGCTCCCTGAAGGATGGACGGTGTCGGCGAAAGAGAGTGAGCGATTGAGTGGGGATTGAGTGGGTGTAGACGCCAGTCACGTTCTGATGGTGGGAGGCCTTGCAAACCTGCCTTACTTCGGAAATGGCTCCCAGCAGAGCAGGATGGACAAATATGTAAGTTCCATGAGGTCAGAACTCCTAGCCTATGGTACCTGGCCTTTCCAAACACAAGTTAAGAGAAAATCATCAGAATAATGGAAATATCACATGGATGCAGAAGGTAGTCTCCTTAGAACAGAGAATCCCACACTACGAAAATAACGTCTCTGATGTGGTAAACAATCACCTATGACCGCTGCGGTTTGCATGACCTGGAGACTTACAACTCTTTTGAGAAGCCACGTTTAAAAGTCAGACGCGGGGGCACCTGAGCGGCTCAGTTGGTTTAGGGGTCTGACTTCCACTCAGGTCACGATCTCCTGGTTTGTGAGTTCAGTCGCCTCATCAGGCTTGTGGCTGTCAGTGCAGAGCCCGCTTTGTATCCTCTGTCCCCCTTGTGTCCTCTCAAATAAATATATATAGATATAGATATATATATATCTATATCAGTATCTATCTATCTATCTATCTTTCTATCTATCTATCTATCTATCGCCAGGAGGACTTTGGAACTGTGGTGCTGTTGGCCTGTGGGGTAGATTGCTTTGCTATTTGTTCCTTAGTTTACCTGATCGTGGGAATTTGTATGAACTTCATGGATGTGGTATCATGTTTAGGTTGACCGTGGAGTTTATCCTACAAAGCTATTGCTTGGAGTAAATCAATATTGTTCTTGTCTGCAAACCTGAGAAAGCACCTTAATAAATCTTCCTGGGCTTCTTTCCCGCAGCACTACAATGAACGTAGGAGCTGTGGGAGATCTCCGACGAATTAAAAACGCTATCGGTGTGGCACGGAAAGTTCTGGAACATACAGCACACACGCTTTTAGTGGGAGAGTCAGGTATATTTTACCTACACTGGAGCTTTATCCAGGCCTGTGTCTATATTCTTCATTGTAAAAATACAGAATAGTAGGTAAAAGCCAACTGAAGGTCAAATTCCAGCTGTTTTACTTAATATCTATTTACCCTCAGGTAAGTTACTTCTAAATTCACACTTTCTTCATCTATAAAATAGGATTGTAAAAAATTAGTTATGATCTATGGAGAGATCATTGCTGGACGGAACTATGGAGTCAACATCATTTCTTCTCCTGAACGAGTTGCACAGTGCATTCTTCACATCAGAAGCTGGGCACCGGCATATTTTGGCTGTGGTTGTGTCCCTTGCTTGAACGTCTTCCAAGTTATATGCCAAAAAGCATACAGTGATCTGTAATCAAAAATACTTTATTTAAAAAAAATTTTTTTAATTTATTTTTATTTATTTTGATGAGATACAGAGACCAAGTGGGGGAGGGGCAGAGAGACAGAGACACAGAATTTGAAGCAGGCTCCAGGCTCTTTGCTGTCAGCACACAGCCTGATGTGGGGATCGAACCCACGAAATGTGAGATCATGACCTGAGCCCAAGTCAGACACTTAACCGACAGAGCCACCCAGGCGCCCCCAAAATATTTTTTAATGTTGTATTAGCTAATAACTCTAGTAGGCATCCTTCAATTTTGCCAAAGCCAGAATTAAAAACTGCATGACAAACAAAATGATCTGCTACTCATGCACGGAATCCAGTTGGCCCTTTGTGTGGGGCCTCAACACGGCATGGCGCCCTGGTTAGAAGGGTAAGATTCTTTGCCACTGAGCGGGGTGCTTTTCCTTCTGTGATGTACAGGAGGGGGATCCTGAAGAGCTGGAAAGGAGAACTGTACACACCCCAAGGGTCTCAAGATCAGATGTAGAAAGGATGTGTGGCAGTTGAACCTGCCTTAACCCTGTTCCCGTCTGAATATTCCTGAGTGTCTTTGTGTACCCCAGGGTGGCACCCCCACCTAAGAGACCACTAACCGAGAATACTTCCTGTACTTCTGTTTTGTTTAGAAAACAGTGCTTAAGTAATTTACATTTTCCTTCTCTTCCTCATCTCCAGCCACCAAGTTTGCTGAAAGTATGGGGTTTATCAGTGAGGATTTATCTACCAAGACTTCCCAAGCCCTTCATTCGGATTGGCTTGCTCGGAATTGCCAGCCAAATTACTGGAGGGTATGTAGACGTGATTCTTACAGGTAAATCACTAGCGAAGACTCAGTCTCAGCCCGTCTGCTCTCTGCTGCCTGAGGTGCCGTTGTCCCCCTGCCCCCACTTGAGAAACAAGGTCTGAAGGGGACTCTCTGGCATGGATGTTCATGAACGTTCCATAGCTGCTTCTCATGCACGTCCCTGGTGGCAAACTCCTGGCTCTGCTTGTATTTCCTTGTGACAAGAGGTTCCAAGTCTAAAAAAACAAAAATCCGGGTTTGGAAGTCATTCGTCTAGACTATATCTTACCTTTTGGCTATGTGCAGTACACCCACTATCTTGCCCTTCTTTGTATCGATACGATTTGGTGTCTAGCATGCTAATTCTGGGTAATTTGTCCTTACATCACTGGGGCTTTTAGCATAAATCAGGTTCCCTTCGCCATCCAGAACCCTCTGTGGACTGCCATGGTCTCCTGTTTCTTCCCCCAAATCCTAATTACCTCTGAATAACAAAGGAGTTTCTGTGCTTAGCATCTGAATGCAGCAGAGGGGAGGCACCGAGCGAGCTAATGAGTGAGACAGGAGTAGGAGGTTTCTTGATTAAATACTAGTCCACATATACAACCTAAATTTACAAATTTGAATTATTTTCTTGTGTCTTTATGATCCATAGAGGGATCCACAAGTACAACTTAGAATATGTTCACCTGAACCTAGCTTTGAAATCAAGAAGGGCTTTTTTTTTAAATTTAAAGTTTATTTATTAATATTTGAGAGAGAGAGAGAGAGAGAGAGAGAATCCCAAGCAGGCTCCGCACTGTCAGCATGGAGCCTGATGTGGGGCTTGATCTCATGACCATGAGATCATGACCTGAGCCGAAATCAAGAGTCAGATGCTTAACTGCCTGAGCTGCCAGGCGCCCCAGAAATAAAGAAGGTTTTTAAAATAGATTTTCTTTTAAATCTCTGAATTCTTCATTGGCCAGGGAACAAATTCTGAAATTTAAAGGTCAGGCAACAAATTCTGAAATTTAAAGGTCGGGCTGTGTACCTGATTCCTTTGAGGATTAAGATCTAATACAGAAATCTTCATTTATATTTGCCATTGTGCAGAGAACTTTAGTCACATAAAGAGAAAGATGAGAGACCATTTCTAGACATAGATGTCTTTTGTTCTGCATTATGTAATTCTGAAACTAAACTCAGTATTAAATAAAATTACATCCATCTGTTCATATAAGACTTAGCTAATCTTTGGTTTTTAATTCATAGCTTTCCATTACCAGACATCCTCTTGGTTTCTTGCTAAAGTTTAGTCATTGTACAGAACTGTTTGCCAACTTCTGAAATGAACCTTTCTAAAAAATAAAACTTAAATCTTGTTTGCAGAATGTTGTGCCAGATGCTTCAAAATACTGTGGACCTTACAAACCACCCAGTATCTTAAAGCAAGGTGGTCCTACCTATAAAGAAACAGGAGATCATTATGGTCATGATACAATTGGTAATTTGCCTTTTATCTAATTTTTATGGTTAAAGTTCAGCCATTTTTAAAAATTTTACTTTAGAGAGAGAGAGAGACCATGTGAGTGGGAGAGGGGGCCGAGGGATAGAGACAAAGAATTTTAAGCAGGCCCCACACTCAGCTCGGAGCTGGTCTTACTCATGGCCCTGGGATCAGGACCTGAGCTGACATCAAGAGTCCAAGGCCTAACCACCTGAGCCACCAGGCGCCCCAAGGTTCGGCCATTTTTAATTGCCTTCCCATAGTTCCTAACTTCTCTATCCCTTTTTTTTACATGCCAGAAGGTGATTTTAACTGGTTAACTGCTAAGTAAGACCATACATATGCACACACACACAAACATTCTTTTAATTGCATCTATATACGTTTTGGTAAATTACAAGACCCCTAAAGTCTAGTGATTATTTACTTGTAGATTTTTAAATCTTTATTTGATATTTAGGTTTTTGGCTTTTTTTTTTTTAGTTTTTATTTATTCCTTCATTTAAGTAATTTCTTGACCCAACATGGGGCTTGAATTTAGGACCTTTGACTCAAGAGTCACCTGTTCTTCTAACAGACCCAGTCAGGTGCCCCTGTTTCATGTGTAGTTAGTTAATACTTTTATATTGTTTGCTATATTTGAGCTATAATGTTTAAAATTTCCCTTATTCTATATCAGTGATTTTTTGTAGGGGGGGGGGTTGGAAATTACCTTGAAAGGTAACTGAGTAATTTGAAGTAAAGATACGGAAAGCCTACCAAATGATGCTAGGACACTAGGTTCTGAAACAGCACTCGTGACACCACTGGTGTAGGTTTCAGTGCTCCCAAGCTCCCTATTTTCTTCTACCTGAAGTTAATGAATGAGGATATTTATATTACAAACAGCTCAATTGTTTCTTTGTATTTGAGGGAAACCTCAGAGTTGATACCTACAGTGATGTTTTTTTTTTAACCTCTAGGCATGGTTGTCATCCATGAGACGGGGCGTACTGCTGCTGGTACTTCTACAAACGGTATAAAATTCAAAATACATGGGTTAGTGTTTCTAAAAGAACAGATCTCGCAAATGTGTATTGAGTGTGAACCAATATGTGCAAGGTGCTACTGGGAGATGCAAAACATAAAGCACAAGCCTCCGCTCATAGCTGAGATAAGTCAATGTGAAAGACAATAAATCAGGACACGCTAAGTGCCACGGGAGTGGGTGTCCCAGCCATCAGGGTCGGCAGTGGCGGGAGTGGTGGTCTGAGTCAGCGGTGCAGTCAGCTGGGGAGGCCCACAGGGAGATGCTGGCTCGGGGCTGAGCCTGAGCCCCAGCAGGGGAGGGGCATTTGGAGTAGTGCTTGCTCAAGTCCAGGCCTCCCTCCCTCCCCACCCCGGGCTGGGAGAGAAATATCCTGTATGTCAGGTACCAGGAGGAGGACTGGAGCCGGACTTCACAGGGTCCTGGGTCCGTTTAAAGACTGCTGGATTTTAAATGAGCAGATAAACACTGAAGGTTTGTTAGAAGGAAAAACCTTGGTAAAATTTTGGCACATCGGATAGAAAGCAGTGGCAGATTATAGATGAGGAAAGCCAGTTTGAACCTATGCAGATAATCGGGAAATCTGATGATCAAGGACAGTCGTGACTGAACAGTCCCCGTAAATCTGTGCCATCTTGATATATAACCAGCTGGTGTCCAATGCTTCCATTAATTAGGGTTGGGGGAACCTTAGCTGAGAAACTGACAATCTCGTTCTGATGCAGAACTGACTTAAAACAATCCTGGGTGGTTAAGTAGAAATATTGTGGAAACCTCTCATAAAATTCTGTTTGCATTCACGCTTGGTCTCCTGTCCCCAATGATGCTGCTGTGCCCTCCAAAGCCGGGTAGGAGATTCACCAGTCCCGGGAGCTGGTGCCTATGCCGACGACACCGCGGGAGCTGCCGCGGCCACTGGGGACGGGGACATCCTGATGCGCTTCCTGCCAAGGTGACCCCTGGAGACCCTTAGAGGAGATGTGGTCTGTCGAGACAGAAAGTAACGTTTGTGCCACACAGTCTGATTCTGTGGTTGCCAGAGCCGCATAGAAATTCTGCATCCACACTGCCCACCTATCATGTTTAATGATGATAATTTAAGTAATCATTGTCCTCTGAAATAGAATATTTCTTGCTTTACTTCACAGATGAGAACACTTAGGATGCATTTAAGTAATTTATGGAAGGCCACTGAGTAAAGGAAGGATGATAATTGGCGATAAAAGTGGGCAAGTCAGTCACGGTGTGCAATTAACTACTGAAAGACGATCATTACAACTGGATGTTTTGCACATGCCCAGCGTTTCCCCCATTGACTGTAGCCCCCTTTCCCATTTCAGTAGAACTTCTCTTTTTTATGACCTCTGGCCATTGTTACTGAGTAGCAGTTATTCACCCAGAGCCAAAGATGATAGTCCTCATCTGAAATTAAGAGACAGATTAGTAGAAAAGGTAGACATTGGGTCAAGGCTTACTTCTTTCATGTTGGTGCTTTCACAGGAGTTAGTGACTTCTCTTCATGTGTTTTATCACACGTGATAGTTTTGAGGGTTTTGGGTTTGAGGTTCACACTCGTGGGCGTAGCCCGTTCTGTGATGCTTACGTTTCGCCTCTGTTTAAATCAGCTACCAAGCTGTAGAGTACATGAGAATGGGAGATGATCCAGCCACAGCCTGCCAGAAAGTGATTTCCAGGATTCAGAAGTATTTTCCAAACTTCTTCGGGGCTGTGATATGCGCCAACGTGACCGGAAGTTATGGTAGGTTTTATCGGGAATCGTATTGGGGCGAACTTGTAAATGTTGAAAACATACACTTAAAAATGCTGTAGTGTATTTTTGCTCCAACACCACAGAAACAGGGACTGTATTGGTTAGGCACTGGGTAAATATTACCTGTTAACTGTCCAGACGAACTGTCCCGGTCCCCAGAGTGCTGGAGAATACTTAAGCCCCCTCTCGGGCTGACCGCCCGTGCCTGTGGCCCTGTCTTTGGCTCTGAGTTCCCATCTTTGACTCTGGTCCTGCGTCAGGTTTAGCTTTAGCCCCAGCGCCTGCAGAGATGGGCTAACTCTAGTCAAATGATTTTATTAATTCAGGTCGATAGAGACAAATTATTTCCCTGCTTCTTTTCTATTCATTATATTAATGTCTCAGTCATTTAGACCTTCTTGGGGCTCCAAGGTACAAAATGTATTACTAATGAGTAAACCAAAGAAGTTGGCAGAATTATTTTTGCACAGCTTTTGAGGCCTGTCCTTTGCTTCATTTACTTTCTGGAAGAGCCTATCACAGTTTCAAAGTGTTTCAAGATCAACTGCTGCTGCCTCTCATTAGTGCATTTTCCGATGGGGAAGAGATGCAGCGTATTGATCAATATAACTTATTAGGTTAGACTGCTTATTATTGTTCTTTGATCTTTTCCTTCCCACAGTTCTGTATTTGAAAAACTTGTTTGAGGAATTCCTTATTCTTTTTTAAGTACTGAGATACCAAAGTCGATAGACGTTATGGGGGGTAGGGGGAGAAGGCTTCATGTTTAAAGTATGTTGGTTGGATTGATTCCATCTTAAGAAATAAACCTTAGAAGGCTCAGAGTTGGACTTAACAAGATGTAAAAATGACAAGGATATAATTGTAGATGAATTTAAAATGGATTCGTTCCTCACGTTATGGGCATTGGGAGGGTCCCCTGCAAGGTATTTGCAGGGGGGAGGGGGGAGGAAACCCCCTACTGTCCTAGGGATGTGGCAGGTAGAGCAGCAGGAACCCGCGTCAGTGAGGTGAACTGGGTTAGACACAGAGCGTGGTGACAGAGAGCTCCGTTCACTTTCTGTGGGAGCAGAAAAGTAGTAAAGAACAGGGACCACGGGAGGGGGGGATTAGGGATGGGTGACGGTCATGTCCCAGTAGCTAGGGAAACAGAATTCATAGCGCTGGCCTGCAAAGTATTTCTGCCAAGAAAAGGCTATGAAAACAGACTGAAGTAATAGTAGCAATGACAGCGTGCGTGCACAGAGCCAAAGACCAGCCTGTATTCTGAGGTTCAAAGACACGGCTGTCTCACGGCCTTCCCTTCCTCCCGCGGACCGCCGGCTGGCCAGTGTGCTAAGTGCGCTTCTGGGTGGCTCTGCTCACGTCGGGGTCGCGACAGCCCGTGGCGAGGCGAGGGAGCCACAGGGTGGATTGGCTACAAGGACGTGCGTTCTCGATTCACCCACACAGCTCTCTCTTTCCTCGGCCCAGGCACTGCTTGCGGTAAACTTCCAACATTTACTCAGTTTAGTTTCATGGTTTATAACGCTCTAAAAACTCAGCCAAGTGAAGAAACAGTAGACTGCATCTAATCCGTCTTGTCTGTCAGCATCTATATTTAAAGAAGAAAGAAGCAGAGGCTGGAAAGGTTACTCACCGTCCTCCTATCAGGTGCCTCATGTATCCTACCTTCTTGGTGTAAAAGAAGCACAAAAATAAATGCGTGCTGAATTAGCACTTGCGCTGTCTACATCAGAAATGTTTTCTGTGATCTCTTTTTATCTAAGCCTTGTATATCCCCTGAACATGAATATGTATGTGTGTATTTTCTGTATGTTTGAATTTTAAGTCATCTTTGGATTTCTTCTCAACGTTTCAAGACATTGCGACTTGGGGATTAATTTCCATAGTGACATATAAGGTCAAAAGGAATAATGTGTATTTGGATACTTATAACAATTACAGTATCCAAGTTTTTAGACCCAAATAACAACGTAACAGTGACTCACAGCATGATTAGTCCTGGGGGGTGCGGGGGCTGGGTCGCTCAGTTGGTTAAGCATCTGACTTCAGGTCACATAATGATCTCACAGTTTGTGAGTTCCAGACCTGCATCGGGCTCTGTGCTGACAGCTCAGAGCCCAGAGCCTGATTCTGAATCTGTGTCTCCTTTTCTCTCTAATCCTCCCCCGCTCGCACTCTGACTCTCTCTCTCCAAACTAAATAATAAACATTAAAAAATAATTTTAAAAACCCCAGCATGATTAGTCTTGATATCATTTTCATTACCTTATAGTGATGGGTCTCTTATCACTGATTATCAGTTTTACATAATGTTCCCTACTGACTTGAAGAGGAAAGAATGCCTAGCAGCAGAATAAAGGTGTTTTTTGTCTTGCATGTATTTGAAAATATGGGCAATCTTCTGGTGAGCAATTGTGTTAATTTTCTTTGGTTTCTTTTCCCCCCTCTCTGATGGAGCTCTCAGTGTGTGAAATTTCATACTGACACCTAGTATGAGAATTTGTTTCCAAAAATGTTTTCAGGCACTTGATTGATACTCTGGTGTTACTCATCTCATGTGCAGAGGTTGGTGACAGCACTCAGAAATAGGCAGTGGGGTGCCTGGGGGGCTCAGTCGGTTGAGCATCTGACTTCGGCTCAGGTCATGATCTCACGGTTTGTGGGTTCAAGCCCCGCGTCAGGCTCTATGCTGACCGCTCAGAGCCTGGAGCCTGCTTCAGATTCTGTGTCTCCCTCTCTCTCTGCCCCTCCCCAGCTCACGCGCTCCTTCTCCCTCTCCCTCAAAAATAAATAAAAAAGGGAGAGAGAGAGGCAGTAACACGGCGTCTAGCCTGGCCCTGTTTTCCTCAGCACTCAGCCGTCTGGCAACCTGAGAGGCGTACCCGTGCCTTCCTAGCATCCTTTCCATCAGGAGCCGTTCCTCAATCTGTAGGTACAAGACGCTCCTCAAGGCCTCGGCTACCTGCACTGACTGTGACTGTTTTCTACACTCGTCGTAACAGGTCACATTCGGTCTGATTGATGCCTAGATGCTGGCGGTTTCCCAGATGCTTTCAGGTCACTGGGGGGGGGGGGGTGCGTGTGCGTGTGGGTGTGTGAGCCTCCTCACACACCCCCTCAGCACCAGCTCGGGGACCCTGACGGAGGCATCTTGAAACGACCCGCCATGAGGACCTCTGTGTGACCTGAAGACTTGTGGAGCGCAGCCCCCCAACACACACACGCGTGCACACACATGCTCACACTCTTTCTTTTTGTATAACCACAACCTAAAATACATCTTTGGGGCAAAACATCCTTGATCTGCTCCGGAGGAGGTGGGACCATGAGGCTCAAACTCTCCCTCCCCGCGACCCCAGCCGCTAGGGCTTCACAAGCAGGCTTTACGGGAGGTGGGGCCGTGGACCTCTGCTCCTCTTGCAGCTTCCAAGACACGCTTCTGTCCCTAAGTCCCCTCCATAAACCGTCTCCTGTCAAGTTGGATTGCCAGCCTTTTTCCTCGGTCTTAGGGCTGCTTTCGCCTTTGGAGGTCATTTTGCAAATACTCCTTCTCACGGAACACTAGCTCGCCAAACCAGAGTCTTCATGAATGGAAATCTGAAATCTGGAATTTGCAGCTACTAATGGGAGCTTGTAAACTAATAGAGAAATAATCCTACAGCTTTACACCCCCAGAGCAGAAGAGAAAACCTTAACGTCTGACGGTTCTCTGGAGCAATGTCAATTTGCGTAAGTCTGCCACTGGGCCTTGGAACAGGGAAGGGATGCCAGACTCAAAAGTGCAGAATGTTTCCAGTAATGTGGGGTCCCTGTTTTGTGTGGTGGCTCTCTGTTCATATTTTAGGCAGCCAGGTACCACAGAAAAATTGGAAGTCTTTATAGCCTGTCATTCCCCAGCAAATTAGCAGTTTAGCTGATTAAAACAACCTACTTATGTTTTTAAAAATTATTTTTTGGGGGCACCTGGGAAGCTCCGACTTGGGCTTAGAGCATGATCTCATGGCTTGTGAGTTCGAGCCCCACGTCAGGCTCTCTGCAGAGCTGGCTTCAGTTCCTCTGTCTCCCCCTCTCTCTGCACCTCCCACCACTCTCTCTGTCTCAAAAATAAACATTAAAAAAAAAAGTATTTTCTCTTTCACTCCTATTCTTCCTGATGGAGATAATGTCCCTGTATACGTAATGTAGAAAGACAGAAATGGAATTAGCTTTGGAAACACTATTTTTAAGTTCTAGATTTCAGTACCGTAGTAGTTCAATGTTGCAGATGCGTTCTCTTCTTTTGAGGAGCTAGAACTGCTTGGTTGTCCGTGGTGATGACGTGCAGACAGGGCGCTCACCTCTGGTTAGAACGTTCACTGGGGGTCTCCGGGAAGACACGTGGGAAACTCGCGCAATGGCACAGTTCGTAGACAGACTCGTGAGCCAGTCGTCCGTGGGACTTAGAACTGGTTAAAACTTGGTAAAAGCGAGAAAGTGCTTGGGATGGGAACCTTGGAAAACTTCATCATGACCTAACTTTGTATGGCCAAGAGGGTTTGCTTTTTCACATCTCTCCTGGCTCTGCCTCTGTGTAGGCGGGAGGCTATCGGGTTGGGGTCAAGGTAAGACCAGATTGCAACACTTCCTTCTCCATTCAGCCAGGTTGGTTGTTTTTTTTTTTTTTTTTCTTTGACCCCACAGAAAATGTTCTGTTCCTTGCCTATTATTGTCTACTGCTTCTTAGGAGAAAGTAAATTGTCTTAGCACACACAGGATTAATCACCTTGAAGTGTTTCTGAGAATATGAATGTTGCCACTTGGATCTCCTTAGTTCGTTTTCTATACTGGGTGGATACACAGTTACCCCCACAGCACGCACTGCTCATTCACCCTCCTGTACTGTTCTGCCTCTCCAGCTCCTGACTTTCTGCTTTTCTTTCCTGTAAGGTTCCTAACATAACAAAGGAGTTTAGTGGGCTTTAATTGGGGCATTATCTTAGCTCAGTTTAAAAATAACAATCAGAAAAAGGAAGCCATTTATGGTGTCAACAGTATCAAAATTTCTTGGTTGTTACCATAGGTTAACCTCACTCAGGGGTTGGTATTTTTTAGCACAACAGGCAAAGAGGAAAACCTTAGCCACAACTATGTAATAAAGATTTTGGTAATTTCATGCTCTTTATTTATTTGCTTTGATTAATCCCTGGAGTAATTTTTTTTTTAATAGTAGAGCAGCAGGGGTAACTGGATGGCTCAGTTACTTAAGCGTCCAACTCTTGATACTTCCTTGGTCATGATCTCTCGGGTGTGAGACTGAGCCTGATGTGGGATCTGCTTGAGATTCTCTCTCCCTCTCCTTCCCTCTCCCTGTCTCTCTGTCTCTCTTCCCCACCTCCCACTCATAAATAGATAGATAGAGGGATAGATAGAAACAAGCCTTTGTTTCTATCCTGACTGATAAGTAAAATGTGCTTAAGTAGTTGAAAAGTTTTGTGGAAGTTATTAAACCTATGACAAACAAACAGTTTAAAAGCCAAACAGAATTTAAAAAAACAGATACCTAGAGAGATCTTGGTTGGAGATTAATCAAAAAGTTAAAGGTATTACTGGGGAGGAAGGTTATGGATGACTTGCTTAAGAATTCCCTTTTGTTTCTAATAAGCCTATATGTCATTTGGCTCCAAGGAAGACCTTCTGGAAGAGGCCCCGGGATGGGGACGGGAAGATGATGAGTGGCTGCCAGGGATGAGGCAGGGGCGGATGCACCAGTTGAATGTGGGGATTTTCAGGTGGTCAGACTCCTGTGTGTGACACGACAGGGGTGCACACACGTCACTGTGCATCTGTCCAGACCTACAGAACATATGACACCAAGTGTGACCCTGATGGGAACTACTGGACTCTGGGTGACAGACCTGTGTCCACGCAGTTCATGAGGTGTAACAAATGTCCCATCCTGCTGCAGTGCTGATGGTCCTATACGAGGGAAGGGGAGGATAAAACAGGCAGAGGGAAAGGTCAGGACCTGAGGTCCCTGCAAGGGGAAAACCACCTGTCTGGGAACAACACTGGGAGTGTCTGACCACAGCAGATCCCCGCAGGCTAAGGTTCCTCTTAAGAATGTAATGGCCCCACCCACTCCCCCTCAGGTTTCCCTCAGGAATGTACAAAACACCTGACTAAAAGAAAGTGGTAGACCACAGAAGACCCAAAAGGAATCGTATGGCCATAGACCAGCTCTCATAAAATGGAATCGCGCCAATCAGGAATGGACAACCTGCCACTATCAAGCCAATAAGGATGGGACCCGAGAAGGAAGGAGGGGGAAGGGAAGGCAGTGCTGACCTTACAGACCAAGGACCCTCGTCTACAGCTGTGGGCCTTCACCCTCAAAGCCCCCTCTCTGTAAAGAGCTTTGCTACCGCTCTCATGTTCTCATCTTACACTCTCGTAAACTTCTCCCGGCTGCTCGCTCTGGGTCCACCTCTCCGTTCACTGAAGCAGTGACACAGCGAACCCTGGGTCCTGGGGTAAAAAGTCCTGCAGCCGTAGGAGACTGGGCCTGTGTGCGGACAGGGCCAACTGAGGGAACTCCGTATACTTTCTGCTCAGTTTTGCTATGAATCTAAAACTGCTCTAAAAATTCCAAGTCTAAAAGGAAAAAGTGCGTATATTATTTTTTTATAACAAGGAAGAAAGCTCAAGTACTGAAGGTCTTGCATGTGACTATGTGCTGGAGGATTGTAAATAATAGCCTGCATGGGGGCATGGCGGAGGGGGGAAGGGGGCTCAGTCGGCTCAGCATCCCACCTCAGCTCAGGTCATGATCGCACAGTTCGTGGGTTCAAGCCCCGCGTTGGGCTCAGTGCGGACAGCTCAGAGCCTGGAGCCTGCTTCGGATTCCATGTCTCCCTCTCTCTCTGATCCTCCTCTGCTTGCGTTCTGTCTCTGTCTCTCAAAAATAATGTGAGAAAAGAAAATGTTTTTAAAGAATAAATAAACATTAAAATAAATAAGTAATTAAATAAATAAATAATAGCCTACATTTATTCAGCATTTAACAACACTAAACACTTTTATGTGTGGTATCATCTTATTCTACCAAAAGCCACTAAGGAAGATAATCCTAGTTTTCTGAATTTCAGTATTTTACATGCACTAGCCTCTCTGGCAGGCATGGAGCTGGCTTCCATTCCAGACTAGCTTTTCAAAAAGGTTTCCAAAGCAAAAGCCTCAACTGAGATAGTGCCCCTTGCCCTGGCAAGGGGCAATTTGCTTCCTGTGCAGCACAATACAAAGAATCTCTCTCTCTTTTTTAAGGCAAATGGTTGGCAGACTTGCCACCAGACTTGCAACCTCCTTATAAAACCGTGGGTTTCCCGAGCCTGAGTTCCTCAGCCATGCTGCAGCCTTGCTGTGTGCCATCCCCACCCGAGCCCATGGCTCTGTACCTCCCACAGGCCCTAAAGGGACCAGAACAGGAAGATCATGCTGTTTGCTGTGTAAGCAAGGAAGTCCTTTGTCTCGGACCCAGTATCTCCTATCTTCTGCCAGCTTCCATGAAATCAGCAGGCTAACTTGTTCTCCGGCAAGTAGGATGAAATCTCCAACTCTTCACAATTCTTGGCACTGTCAACAGTTATCAGTAAGAAATCCCTTAGTTTGTTATTATTCCCTGTCTGCTATTTGAGGTAAACCACGGTAGAAGTGCAGGTACGTTGAAGATAAGGACAAGGACGGTAGTTTCAGAGCGTGGACTCTAAAGAACTGTGTGACAAAGGCCAAAGGCAACCCTCTAAAGGTGTTCATGCAGGAAATGCTGAATTGATTGTGAAGAAATTTCAAAAAGATTCCTTATTCTATTCAGGAATCCCATCTGAAACCCTAGATATTATCATTTCTTTAAAGACAACAATCAAATCCTATTCAGAAATCCGATCTGAAACCCTGGATGTTATTTCTTTAAAGACAATAATCAAAGGATGGTAACTAATATGATTCAAATTATAACAAGGTGTAAACTAAATAATACATACCAAACAATGGATAGATAAATGATACAAGTGTCCTTCCCTGTTCAAATTGTTATAGATTTTGATGTACTCTTCTAGGATACTGACCTAAAGGCGCTAGAAATATACATGCATGCTACAGACACATAAACAAGAAGACATGTCTATTTCCAACACCAGCACTCACTAACGTGATTCCTTTTGGTTTCAGAAGGCAAATAACAGGCATAATGTATTTTTAATTGACATATTATACGGACTATAATATACTTTTAAAGCCCATCATTTTTCATTGTTGAACTTCTTTTTAAAGTGTCATTACATCTGATGCTTGGTGATTGAATTTGGAGCTAAGGACATAATTGAAGTCATTTAGTATCTTAATAGTTTCACTAAATTCATTTGAATAAAAACTGATGACATATAAATATATATCTTAATTGGATGCTAATTATGAAGATAAATTAAGGCCTATTTATGTCACTTTACTGGTCATTTTTTAAAAAGATTCCTAGGCCTTTGAAAAAGCTTCTAAAAAGGCATATTTAAAATTTTTGCTTGTTTTCTTGAATATTATGTTGTTCAGATTACTCAGCGTAATTCCAACCCCTGTCTTAGGAAGTTGAAATGAGAAAATGAGGTCTATAAAACAGGAATTGTTTGTGGTTCATTGTGCCATATATGATGTTTTCTTACCCAACCCAGGCTCAGCGATGGAGTGCCCTATTTTAGTATTTGGAGAGAGCAAACCCATTGGAAGAATAAAATAATTGCCACATTCATAAATGGATATAATGCAAGTTTAAGCTGCTATGATCAATTTATTTGCTTCTGAGTTAAAGGGACAGGAAGTTATTTATAGTTCTAACGCATGGACAGTGCACTAAAAAAAAAAAAGGTCAACTGATTTAAACTTGTGACCTTTCTAGGCTGTGCATTAGATGTGGCTACTCATTTATTTTCTTGGATTAAAACTTGGTTCCTATAATGTGGATGGTGACATAATATTTATGAGAAAATCAGATCTTAGCGTGGATGTAGGAAAACAAAGTCCCTTCCAATTACTAGCAATCTATCTCTGTTTCTTTCTAACTTATGCAAAACCCTTAACCACCATTGATGTCAAAATACTTCTTCCCATTCCTAAATAAAACTGAGATCATTTGTCTTCCATTCTTGTTCTGCTCATTGTAATTAAGGCCAAATGAAAATTAAACCAAAGATGAGTTCAGAATAAAAGTAAATGTCAGACCATCGAAGCTCACTCAACTCAGTCCTAATGAGGCTAACATGGTGTTGTACTGGATCCCACTGTCAATGGTGTAGATGACTGTTCAGTGATTGACACCTTGCAATCAGCCATGGTAGGAGTGTGCCTACCACACATGTCGGCAAAGCAAACATTACTAATAAGGACTTGTCCTTCCCACTGGAGAAACCATTTACTAGCACACCATTGGCCAGAAGCATTGTGAGATACTGTAGCATATGCATTACATACACACACACATGCACCCACACACACCCACACACACACACACCCACACACACACACACACACACATCTTAGAGGAACCCTGGACTTGATTGTTTGGGCTCACGCCCTGCCTCTGTCACTTATTAGCTGCTGACCATCGAGCAATTAACTTATCATCTTTGTGTCTGTAAAATGGGAATGATGACAGTAAGAGTAACTGCCTCATAGGACTGTTTGGGGAACTTGTCTAAAGTATTTAGTGCCACACACAGAAGGTGCTCAGTAAATGTTGGCTGAGATTATCGGTGTTGTCTACACTGGAGCAAGAAATGAGACTTTGAATAATATCTTTGAGCAACTGTATGTGACATGGGTCACGTACTCCCACTGGCCGCCGTTTGTATCATATTGGGCTCCTAAGCCCACGATTCCGCTTCCTCCCATACTGCTGCGAGGCACCGCGCTAACACAGGACTGCTGGTCAGGCCTCTGCCTGGCGTGGCCAGGATGGCGCTCATGCACACCTGCAGACTCCCCTTCCGCGTGCGCCCCGCATCCGGCCTGCAAGTGAAGAAACCCAGGGTGGGAAGCGCCTCATTGAAATGTGTTCCTGAGCCCACCTGCTTACGTGTGAAATTTCACTTGCGTGTGACTATTTCTCAGTTGCTGCCTGTTATTCAAAGACCGGCTTCTCATACCTTCTTAATGTGTATGACCTTCTCGGGAGCGTGCAAGTCGAGATGCTCGACTAAACACAGGTCTTCCTTCCTCTCCCTCTACTACTCCAAAATGACTTAAAAGAAAGAAGAGGAAGAAAAAGAAGCCTGCAGCATCAAAGGCAATGCAAGGGGACAAGTGGAAGAGTTTGTGAAAATGTGGAAGACAGAAGAGAGATGTCAAAAAATGTAGAGAGAAGGAGGTTATACACAGATCTGGTGCAGAATGATGTGCTCCTAAAACTCTAGAAAGAGGAAGAATCAAAGGGTCAGGCACAACAGAGCAAATCTGGAAAC
This sequence comes from Suricata suricatta, assembly GCF_006229205.1. Lineage (NCBI taxonomy): Eukaryota > Metazoa > Chordata > Mammalia > Carnivora > Herpestidae > Suricata > Suricata suricatta. The sequence goes on along the minus strand of NC_043700.1, from coordinate 8,005,617 downwards.
GCAGAGTGAAAAATGAGGGGGCATGCACAGACCTCTCCACACACACTCCCTGCCATGCTGGCACGCACCCCATTCCCAGCCTGCCGAGCAGCGGCTTAACATGTGTGGGTGAGTAAAAGGAAGCCTCAGTTAAAAGGGAGTAGGAGGCCACTGTGGACTCCTCACGTCCTACCCCTCGTCAACTGCAGACCCAACAGGAAGAGAGGACCTGTGAGCTGAAGCTACTTTACCATCCGGGCAGGAAAATGAAAGGTTTCGGGCCTCGCTGCCAAAATGAGAGACTGGCGGAACTCGGCAATGAGAACCCACTACACGAATGATCAAGCAAGACCAAAGGCTAAAGAAAGATGCGTACAAACACATGAGATTCAGGATGGTACTTTGGATGCGTCCTGTCTTAAGAAGTTGCTTCAGGATCGCGGCGCCTGGATGGCTCAGGTGGGCAAGCATCGGACTTCGGCTCATGATCTTGTGGTTCATGAGTTCAAGCCTGACATCCGGTTCTCTGCTGTCAGCACAGAGTCCATTTTTGAATCCTCTGTCCCTCTTGTGCATGCGTGCTCGCTCTCCTTCTCTCTCATAAATAAACATTAAAAAAAAAAAGATGATGAAGAAGAAATTGCTTCAGGATCTAGTCCAGCAAAGTGAGCATGAAGTTTGGAAGGGAAAGGGTGAGGGTTCAAGGAGATTATGGTTTCCAATTTAAGTGGCATCAGTAACAGAGCAGGCCAGACCTGGCTTGTGACTGGGTCTGAGGCCAGAATAAAGCTGATCAGAAAAAGGAAAATAAAAAGCAAGAGAGGGGCGCCTGGGTGGGCCAGCTGGTTGAGCATCTTGTTCTCAATTTTGCCTCAGATCACAATCTGAGGGGTTGTGGGTTGAACCCCACTGAGCATGGAGCCTGCTTAAGATTCTCTCTCTCTCTCTCTCTCTCTCTCTCTCTCTGTACATCACTCCCACTCATGCTCTCTCTCTCTAAAATAAAAGTAAAATAAAATAAATAAAAGCAAGAGAAGAGGAAGGGAGGGAAGGAAAAAGAACTGAGAGAGAAAGAGAGAGAAGCAGAGACTGCAGACAGAAGGGAAGGAGAAAGTTAAGAGAAAGAAAGACTTCAAGAGAAACAAAACCCTGCGGGCATCATGGTACAGAGAGAAGGTCTCTGGGCTCAGCTAGTCCTGATTCGAGCCTTCAGCCGGGAGATGAAAGAGACCACACACTTGCACGCGCTCCAAGCTGAGTGATACGGACAGGACCCAGGCTGCTCCCCTTCGTTACTAAGAGGGGCAAGCGGCTGCCCGTGCCGCCATCCCACAGAGGCAGACCCTGTCAGACATGAGGTTCACTTGTGTTCTCTGCAGAAGCCTCCTTCCGGTCAGGACTCCTCTCACCATTTGGGAGGACATGCCACATCTTGGAATGTGCCAGAAAGCAGCCCGTGCCCAGACGCCTCGGGCTTACCTCTGCTGCGCCGGAACTGCCTCCCCACCTGATGGTGGGAGCAGCGGTGTTGATTCTCAGCTGGTAGAGTCGTCATTTAAGCCTTAGCTTTTCCTTCCGCAACACACACACACACACACACACACACACACACACACACACACACACCCCTTGAATGAACGTGTGGGCGGAAGCTAGTGTTAGGGTTGAAATCACAGTCTCAGCTACTGGAACCACACACAAACCTAACACGGGCAAGGAGGAGACGCACTGTACACGTGCACACATGTGTCACAATATGATCAAGTAAGTAATAGAAGATGGGAGATGGGAAGGGGGAGAAAGATCAAATTAAAGAGGGAGAGAGGAATAGTCTCATCTCACAAAGCAGAAAATCAGAACAGGGTCGGCAGGAAATTAAACAGGAAACTAAGCCATGCATGTTTATAAGTAACCAAGAAAGAAGCCCTACTATCAGTGCAGTGATCTAAGTTCAGTGAGATATACACAGTCTGCATCGTCCACACCTCATCAATCCCAGAAGAGGAAGGGACATCACACTCCACCTTAAGGACGTGGAGGTAACCGCCACTGGGTGTGGGACCAGGACACAGGAGGACCACTGGATCTTCTACAATAAGCCTTCCCCTGCTAGAGTCTTTAAAAAACTATTACTATTTAGCTCTAGCTCTTTCTCTCTCTCTTTGATAACATATGAAAGCTCATTATAGTTCACTTTGTAAATATAAAAGGTGGTTTGCAGGATTCTAGTTTTAAAAATGAAATACACACATAAAAATGAAATACATGTACGAGATCTCCAAGTCGATCTCCCATATTTTGGGGATGAAGAAACTGAGCTTAAGAGAGAAGTGACTCATAATTTAGAGAGAAGGCCACACAACTAGTTAGTGTCAAGGACTTGTCACCTGTCTCTACTTCTGACACAGGCTTCTCCTGTAACTGCTATCATTGATTCTGTTCTTCAGAAATCAGGTATTTCATTTTTGTTCCCTTTCTTCAGCAATAGCAGTAAATTATAAGGTTCTCAAATTCTAAATCAGTTAAGACACCAGATAACCTCTAATATCTTCATAAGATTCTTAAGAAATTAGATCACAGGTAAATTGATAACCCCAAGTGTCCACATTTTCTAACAAATTATGCTGTGTTCATTCAATATCCCATGTTCTTGGTGGGCTACTAGGTGATGAGTCCAGGCCACTGTGACGAATAACCCTATTCGTGGGTTATAAGTGGGTGGCTTAGACAGTGTCTGTTGCTCACGGTGCTGGAGGGTGAAAGTTCAAGGTGAAGGCACCGCAGATCTGGGATCTGGTGATGACCCGCTCCCTGGCTTCCAGATAGCAGGTCCTAGTGTCCTCTCCCAGGGAGGACAGAAGAGCAGAAGCAGGCTCTCTTGTGGCTCTTTTATGGGTATTAACACCTTAATTCATGAAGTGGAACCTTCATGACCTCATCTAATCCTGCTTTCTTCCAAGAGGTTCAGCTTCCCAATACCATTAAATTGGGGACTGGATTTCAACATATGAATTGTAACAGGGGGAGGACACATTTGGTCCATAACATTAGGATTCTAAAAGTTTTAATTTGTGCACAAAATTATAGATATGGGAAATAAATTCACTGAATCTGTGATTCTGATATTCAGAGACACAGAGGACAAATCTATATTTTGAATTATTATTATGGAACCTAAGGCAACTTATTAAATATTATTATTCTTGGGGTAACTAACTACACACACACACATACACACAACTTGTAAAATAATTTGTTTGAATTATCTGCTATCATTGGCAGTTTAAAGTAATATCCAAAAGAAACCCATGATAATATTTACCTATTTTTCTTATCTCTTCTGCCAGTTTTGGTTCATTTTTAAAACATTTTAAAAATATTCTTTTATGTCTTTTATTTTGAGAGACAGAGACAGAGGGTGAGTGGGGGAGGGGCAGAGAGAGAGGGAGACACAATCCAAAGCAGGCTCCAGGCTCTGAACTGTTAGCACAGAGCCCGAAGCAGGGCTCAAACCCACAGACTATGAGATCATGACCTGAGCCAAAGTTGGATGCTTAATCGACTGAGCCATCCAGGTCCCCCTATTTATTTATTTTGAAAGTGAGAGAGAGAAAAAGAGAGTGTAATTGGGGGAGGGACAGAGAGAGAGAGGGAGGATCCCAAGCAGGCCCCATGCCCAGCATGGAGCCCAACTCAGGCTCAATGCCAGTGAGACCACAACCTAAGGCAACATCAAGAGTTGGATGCTCAATTGACCAAGCCACCCAGGCACCCTCATTTTGTAAAAGTAGAGATAGCTCCCTCAGGGGCCTCGTTTATCCAGATGTTGGTAGTGGAAGTGAATGAAGAGCAGAAATACCAGAAACACATAATCATCTGATCTTCACAACTACATGGAGATACTTCACCACCACACCACCCCCAATTCCCTACAGGATCCTACCTGTTCTCAGAGGAATTAATCATCAAAAGGAAAGAAATGGGGAGAAGACATGAACAGACACTTCTCCAAAGAGGACATCCAGATGGCCTACAGGCACATGAAACGATGCTCAACATCACTCATCATCAGGGAAACACAAATCAAAACCATACTGAGATACCACCTCATGCCAGTCAGAGTGGCTAAAATGAACAAATCAAGAGACTATAGATGCTGGCGAGGGTGTGGAGAGACGGGCACCCTCCTACACTGTTGGTGGGAATGTAAACTGGTGCAGCTGCTCTGGAAAACAGTGTGGAGGTTCCTCAAAAAATTATCCATAGAACTCCCCTATGACCCAGCAATAGCACTGCTAGGGATTTACCCAGGGGATACAGCAGTGCTGGTGCATAGGGGCACATGTACCCCAATGTTCATAGCAGCACTGTCAACCATAGTCAAATCGTGGAAAGAGCCTACATGTCCATCAACTGATGAATGGACCAAGAAGATGTGGTTTATATATCCAATGGAATATTACATGGCAATGAGAAAGAATGAAATCTGGCCATTTGTAGCAATGTGGATGGAACTTGAGGGTGTTATGCTGAGTGAAATCAGTCAGGCAGAGGACAGATACCATAGGTTTTCACTCATAAGTGAACAGGAGAAACTTAACAGAGGACCATGGAGGAGGGGAAGGGGAAAAACAGTTAAGAAGAGGGAGGGAGGCAAACCACAAGAGACTCTTAAATACTGAGAACAAACTGAGAATTGATGGGGGTGGGAGGGGGAGGAGAAGGGGGTGATGGGCATGGAGGAGGGCCCTTGTTGGGATGAGCACTGGGTGTTACATGGAAACCAGCTTGACAATAAACTATAATAAAAAAATTTTACTATAAAAAATAAAAAGACTATAACTTGGAGGTAGGGTAGGCTCAGAGATTCTGCATTTTTAATAAGCTCATAGCTGAGGCCAATGTTACTTATCTATAAACCACACTTTGAGCCACAAGGGGCTAGGACACAGGCAAAAATACCATATATCTGATTCCTGTAGTTGTGTAATAAATATTTATAATTGGAAAATTTTGTATTTGACCATAGCTTGTAGATGAGCCATGAATCTATCAGGAAGTTCAGGAAATGCTACTGACAGAGATGCCATGTAAATAAAAAATGGATTATTTAAAAAAACAAAAGGAGATACAAACAGTGTTGTTTAGGGAGATCCAAACTAAACAAAGCTATATACTCAAAGTTGAGTTTAGACTGATCAAGTCTTTCTGAATTAATTAGAATCTCTACCAGTTTGGCCTGAACACCACGCTACACCACCATGGTGATCTGGCCTCAGTGGTCTGCATGGGGCCCTGCTGGCTCTGCATGGCAGCCCAGTCCCAGCTGTCCTGCTGGGAGCTGCGTGGGCTACTTCCTGGGCCTGGACACGTGCTCTCCAGCTTGTCGGCACCCACCCAGGTCTGCTCATTCCTTCACGTCACTTGCCTGGCCATGGACTTTTGAGCTTCTGGTCTTCACCGTGGAGGAACTGTAATGTTCTCCTTCCATTACTTATTTGTCTCTCAGGCTTTGAGCTGCTATACTTGAGTTACACTAAAAAAACCATCAACTCAAAGTCAGAACACGAAGGTTGACTCCAGAAGTCCATACAGAAGGGAAGGACAGCAATGGCATGGAAAAGGGGGATCAGGTCACTCTTCTGAGTTGCAGACCAAATACTTGTATATTTATGGGTCTACCTTGTGGGGAGCTGATGGGTTACATGGGGTCCCCTTCAAACCATCACTTGGCATGGACCCCTGCTCAAACTCAGCTCTGCCATGATCTAATTATGTGTTCTTAGGCTTTTAATGTCTAAGCTTTAGGTTTCTACAACAGAACCCACGAGCTTAAACCAGAGGCCGGCTACTCTGAGTATAGCCCCCAAACACACACCATCAGCTTGATCTGGGAGCTAATTTAAAAATCTAGGCTCTCAGGGCCCACCAGAGACCTAGGGACTCAGAAACTGCAGTTTCACAAGACCCCCAGCTGATTTATGTGCACATTAGCATTAGAGCAACAGTCAGCTAGATATGCCAAGTTCCCTCCCTGATGAGGCAGCCTCGTGAATTTGAGAGAACACAACACTGGGATTTGATAGCCTGAAACTGGAACTCTTTCGGCTACCACAGTATCTATGTGCCACTGGAGAAATGACTTGACTTCTTTACATCTGTCAAATTAGGGATATTAATACATGCGTTATGAGGCTGATGTGGTGATTATAAATTATGAAGCACCCTACCACAATGCCTGGCATACAATAGGAACTGAACTCATTTTAGTTCTCCTTCCTTGCCGCCTCTCTCCTGCAGAACCAATATTTTATGAATCTGTGGATCTTATTTCCTGCCATAGACTCATTTCCTACGGCCTTTGCCCCCAACTTCAGAAGAAAATAAAGTATCAAATCTTGCAAAAGTCACATAAAATTCTAAGAGCTAATATTACCAGGAGGCAGCAAGTGGAATTAACCCAAGCCTTAATATGCAAAACCTCTTAGACATAAATAAACCGGCTTCTCCCTCTACCACTGTCAGTTCGGCTAAGAGACAATCAAGCAAACATTTTTATTTGTCGAATTATCAAACTGATGCTGCGGCCTGGGGGCCGGATGTGTGGGTCCCTGGAGAGCTGTCTCAGAACAACGCGACTGTCGACTCAATTACCTAGTATGTGTTTTTAGTCTTTCAACGTAACCCTGAAGAAATCTGTTTATTCTTAAGAGTTATTAGGGAGAGAAATGTCTCCCAAGGTATCCTTTTTAAGGCTGTTCCAGTGTATTTTGAGGTGATATGTTTTTTCTTTTACTGAATATGTTATTGTTGAAAAATGCTCACTTATCTTTTACACTCTTCATTTTGAATTCCACTACAATGTGACTTTTCTGTAAATCTTTCATGAACGCGGTCTCGGGTGGTCCTCTTTAATTGGCTTAGGAGGATCAGCAGAGAGCACTGTCAACATTCCAGACAGTGTTTCTTTTGAATATCGTGGCACCCTGCTTTTCCTGGAATAAGATGTCTGGATGTAGATAAAAACCAACCATGCTCTCCTGCCCACAAGTACGACCTGAGCCTGACTTGTCACAACAAGAAGGGCTTTCAAGTCCTCCAGTGACAGTCATCTTCTTGAAGGGCTTTGTTTCTCAAAACTGAATTATTTGTGTTATGCTTCTGACAAAAGGGGTTGAAAGAAGGAAGGGGATTGGAGAGCTTTGCTAAGAAAATACTCTTGTTGTGATTCTTCCACAAAAGACAAACAGAAGGAATCAAACAGAGAATCTTCTGAAGGTTTGCCTTCTGTCATCTTGCAAATCTGGACACAACTTCATTACCTGGTGTGCAGGAGGAAGTGTAAACACACACAGGCACCCACCTGTTGCGTGAACACCGTTATCTCGCTCCCCACCCCCCTTTTTGGGTTATTGTCTATCCCAGCGCACCCATGCTTGAGTAGGTATTGGCTTCGTCCAAAATTTCCCTGCCCTCTTCCTTTCATTCCTTCACCAAATCTGTGAATATATTCTCAATCCTTTCTCAGCTCGTATCACAACATGCACAGATGTTTCCCAGGTTTTGCTGGGTACTCCTTTGGATGGTCTCACTGGCTAGTATGACTATAATGTCATTTGCAATTAAAGGTGTTTTTCAACACCATAAGAAACTTAGAAGTAGCAGACAGTCAATGCTAGCATGTATATTTTAATTACAAAGTTTCTGCGCTATCTTACTTATGCATTAACAGAACTACTTTTTTCCTGGTGTGTAAATGTCATTTATTCAGCACGCACATGAAAGGTACCCTTCTGGGGGAAAAAAAATGGAGCTATTTTTACACTGCTTTTAAAATCATTTTTAAGAAAAACTGGCATTCAAAATCAAGATTAAAGTAAAAGTTAAAACATGGGCAATATTCTGCATGACTTCCTAAGTTAAATTCAGGGAATGCAAGCGGATTCTAGGATCACTCTATGTCGGACGTCATCTAGAAGACTCATTTCCTGCCAAGGTGCTCAAGGGAGGTGTTCCAGACCTAATACCGCACCCGCAGTTTCTCGATTCTCTATTATTTTTTGTTTACCATTCTATTTCTCACCACTACTCCATTGGACACCACAGCCCTCTGCTGCTTAGGACATTTAGGTTATTTTTTGGTTTTGACCAGCTTTGCGAAGTTGTTTTGGATTGGCATAATTGATCATCAGAACCACACTTAATTATATTACATTTAACCGTGTCTTAATCTTAGTTTAAACTGACAATGCACTTACAGATGTTATGATACGTACTATTCTTCGATTTTAGAAAAATCCAAGGTCCTCTGTATCTTCAGGAAATCCCATCCCAGCACATCTAGATGTATGTCTTCCCCAAGCCTGCCTTCATTCGGGCAAGTTGCAGTCAGTGGTTACTAATTAGGGCTTTCCCACAGAAAGCCTCCGCCGCATCAGAAGGAAATTTCTACAGGCAATGGAGCCGGTGCTGTCCACTCGAAACACAGACGCCTTCCTGTGGGTCCCTTTCCCTTCTTTTTGAGATGCTGATCCGTTTGGGAGAGAGGCTCACGGGGTCAGGGATAGTTGAAAGACTGTGCACAGGGGACAGTTTTTGTATCTCTCGTTCACCTAGGAGATTTTTCATAAGCCTGCTCAGAACCTCTCTGCTTGCTATGCAATACAGAAATAACGGGGCAAGTCTCTCATAAATTGAATTGATCTGACCATGGATTTGAAGTTACTGCCTTTCCCACTGAGTTAAAGCCAAATAGAGTTGCCGGCCCGGCTGGCTTTGATCAGTACCACGACACTTTCCTCTCTCTGACTGATGCATCCAGTCCCTAGCACTGGTTTTATTCAATGTTCTTGTTCACTTCACTGGAAATGCTTTAACTCTGGCACCTGCTGGCTGTGAAAGTGATTAGGATTTCATGGGACCAGAGCATTTCATTTCTAGGAAAGACACACCACGGCCCATAAATTAATACAGGATTATGCTTCAGCATTTACTCTGCAGGCTTGTTTTGAACTGAAAAGGAAAGGCAATTGACGGATGAAGAAAAAAGGAGATGATCAGGTGAAAGTGAACAGTTGTACAAAACCTGATGGTGTGCATTAGCATAAGCGCTTTCTTAGGAGGAAACCAAGAAACGTGCACCATTGTGCACCATTAATTCTGACAAGCATCATTCCTTCCTCTCAAAACCTGCTCCTTCTCCCTATGGAGAACATCGTGCCCTCCGTCAGAAGGAAGGTGAGTCATCTTCAAGCCCTCTGCCGGCCAGAGCCACCACTGCAGCCCCAAGGCATCTGTGCCTAGCCTTCTGGGCATCCCCACTGTTGTCGTGCGAGACATGGGAACACCAGAGCCTCCCGACCAGCACACCCCAAGCTGAGTGCTCTCAGGTGACCACTGCTGGCATCAAGACGAGTAGAATTGCCCCGCTGAGCTCCATCTTAATTCCTCTCCCCCCAAAGAGTTAAAGGTAATAAAAAATATCGTTGTGATGAACGGCAGCCCAGGAACCAGATTCAGCCCCCTGCCGGGTTTTGTAAGGCCTGTGAGCTAAGAATGGCTCTTACATGATCAAACGGTTGCAGATTATCAAAATAACAACTGAGCTTTGTGACACAAGGAAATCGTATGACGTTTAGTTGTCCTGTACAGGTCACGCTCACCTGTTTATGTGCTGTCACTGTCTGCGTTTAGGCTCCTGCAGAGCGGAATAATTCCAAGAGAGCTCTAAAATATTTATCATACGACCCTTTATGGAAAAACTTTAACTGCGTTTTATTATTTTTAATGTTTATTTATTTAGTTTTGGAAAAAGAGAGAGCATGGGAATGGTAGAGAGAGAGGAGGTTGGGAGGGAGGAAGAGAGAGAGAGAGAGAGAGAGAGAGAAAGAGAGAGAGAGAGAGAGAGAGAGAGAGAGAGAATCCCAAGTAGGTTCTGTGTGGTCAGCACGCAGCCCAATGCGAGGCTCAAACCCGTGAGATCACGACCAAGAGTCAAAACCAAGAGTCAAGACGCTCAACCAACTGAGCCACCCAGGTGCCCCTTAACATCGGTTTTAAACCACATGTCGATATGGATTTGGCAAATGGAATACCTAAGAACACACTCCGATGTAACAGCTGATGTCTTAGCCACATACCTACACAGTTAAAACTTAAGAGAAAGCTAACAACTAAAAACTAAATAAATAAACTTCCTGAATATGTTTCCCATTTGTTGCATACAAAAGGGAAACATTTTATTCCTCTGGGAAACAGGACGGTTGTAACATTTTGCAGATTCCTACCATATTCAAGGCGCTGCTCCAGGCTGTGGGGATGCAACGGTAAGTAAAAACTGTGCCCTCCTGGAGCTGACAGTCAAATGATAAGAAAAGACAGCGATCAACTAATTCCACAATGCAATCTGCAGTGAGTTTATCAGAATAATTGCCAAGAGTACTCTGATCACTATCCCATGAAAATCTGACCTCACCTGAAAGACAGCTAAGTTTCTCCAAAGATGGGACACTTAAGGCAATGTCATAACGGCGAGTCCTACTTAATTAGACAAAACAGGAGAGTGGGGAGGGCTGAGGAAAGCAGACTTTTCCAGACTTTGGGAGCATGGTGCATTTGAGAAACTGGAGGACGGCTGTGACTCATGACAGAGGAGTCCGAGATGGCGGGCCTTTCTGAATGGTCTTCCTCATTTCCAGTTTTATCTTAAGAGTCAATGAGGTATTTTAAGCAAGAGACATGGGGAAAGAGAAGGACCGTGGTTTGATGTTGTCGGATCCACATCTGAAAAATCACTTGCATTTGTGGGGAAAACAGTTGGCAGAAAGCAGGTGGTGGGCCCAGAAAGGAGGAGAAAGGCTGGAGGTGATCAATGGTGGGGACGTAAAAACGTAATCGTCTCACAACCCAGAGATGCCCTCCATCAAGTTAGCAGAGGAAGAAAATCCTTCTTAGTGAGTAAGCATTCAACCCGAGTGGTCTGCACGTCACAGGCAATCCGCTACGTAGGAACCGGGGGAGAAAGGAATCCCACTCCTGTAGACAGCTGTTCCCGGGCACCAGCCAGCAGTCCTGAGACAACAGGACCCCCGCGTGGTTCACCAACCCCCAGGGAGATTCCAGCTGCACGGAACCCAGCAAAGATCATCACAGAGGCAGCCACCAGGAGAAATGTCCCAACACTTCTGCCTGCTGCATCCCCTCCTCAAAGGGGACAAAGAGAGCAGGAGAGTTGGCCAGGTGTCATATGACGCACACACTTTAAGTGAAGACAAATGAACCCTCGGGGTACACCCACATTCTCAGGAGACCTAACGAGTCTTTAAGTGAGAGGACCTTCCAGCACCACTGGTCACACTGAGTCCAGACTCACTTTACCGGGTAACTGGAGGTGGACCATTGATGCCAGCTAACTGGCTCCATCCAGAGGAAAAAACAAACTTCCCTGATCATTTGGACAGGGGGTTGTTGTGCAGTTTGAAGCAAGGCACCCCCTAATATTCTGTTCCTCCTTCCCACACAGACCTGGAGATGGGCATGCAGGTCTCTCTAGATGCTTATGTTTCAAATAGATGGTTCCCAGGTCCTTTACAAAGACATTTCTAGGTTATGAAATCGACCAAAGGTCCATCAAGTTTTCAAAAGACTTCTGTGCATTTCAAACAGAAGACCAAGGGCTTAGACACTGTCCAAAGGAAATGCTCTGGGGAAGAGCAGGGAGGAATCTCTTGAAGAGGAGAATTAGGCCGCTTGCCTTTCGTTTTCTCCTCACGCTGGTGCAAGGGAAAACGGAATGCATTTCTAAAAGGATGGAGTGTTGAGGAAGAATAATTTCCATTGAGTTTAGGGCCACAGAAATCGCTGATGGCTGTAACGAAGCCCGTGACTAGGATGTACTTACAGCAGAAGCCGGACAAGCAGATGAGAACAGCAGCCCAGGGAACGGAAGGAGGGCGCCAAGGCCACTAATGCTTCTGGTGACACGCTCCTATTTTGCTTTTGCTCTGGATGCAACTCAGATTTCTCTTCTTATGCCTCTGCCTTGAATGTCTGTCTTCCTCCAAGCCCTGTCCTGGCCTTTCCATCCTCCACACCTTTCCTCAGTTGTTTCACCTGCTCATTATGGCTCCAAATCTTAGCTACAAACTGATGACCGTTGATCTGTTTCTCCTGCCATCCATCCATCCATCCATCCATCCATCCATCCATCCCTCTCTCTCTCTCTGTCTCAAACTTGGACTTGTAGATAAACATACCTACTGGAAAACTCAACTGGGAGCTCAAAATCATTCCAAACTCATCAGGTACATGTGGAATTCACTGTTCTCATCAAATAGGTTCCTTCCTCCATGTTTCCTGTCTCAGGAGAGGGGAACACCATTCACCCAACTGTTCAAGACCTGGATACTGTCTTGTCTGTCACCAGATACAAAATCAATCCGATTTATCTCCTAAATATTTCACATCCATACATGCCTCTCCTGACTGAGACTGACCGGCAATTCCTTGGACTGGCCATCATTTTCCCTCATGGAGATTATTCCGAAAGCTACCTAACTGATCTTTCAACTTCTCCTCAGGGCTCTTTTCAGATCCATTCTCCAAAATTCAGCCAGAGGGAATTACAAAAACCCAAATGTGAGAACAGATATAATTTTTTCATAATGACACTGGTGTTAGGACAGAGTGCTAATGTTTAACATGGTTTGAAATGTCAAGTCCTTGAAACAAGCAGAGTGACCTTCCTCTGGGAGCTCAGCTGCCTGGATGTTGACACTTTGCTAAGGGCACAAGGCGATTCTGGCCTGATCCCCAGGATCCGGGGAGACTTCATTAGCATGTGAAAATCCCTCTGGAAACTTCCTTTATCTCTACACACCCCCGCCTCCAAGATATATGTTAGCAATTATTCTCCAAGCAGATGGGCCACTGATATATGCCTGGAGGGTCTCATGACTGAGGCAGTAGTCATGACCTTATCCTAACAGCTAGCCCCTCAATGTCCTAGAAACCTTCTTTCCCAAATTCCCAGAAGACCTGTGCTGTCCCTAACCCCCTCCCAGCCTGAAGGCATAGAATGAGCCATCCCTCACAACCCTGGGCAGCTCTTTCTGGCCATGGGTCCTGTCTGCACGCTTTCCTAAAACCACCTGTCTGCACTGACAACGTCTCAAGAAATCTTTCTCGGTCATCGGCTCCAAACCCCAACATTTCCACATCAGTGTGGGCGCTGTTTCCGCGTGAACTACCATCTTCTCCGTTCCAGTGTAACGCTTTGATCTTACTAGGGAATCGATAGATATTTTCATATAAAAGAGAAGGAAGGAAGCAATAAAACTCTTAGCTACAGCAGCACTGGAATGGGTCATCAGGGAATTCTGCAGAAGTAGAGGATGCTGTGGTGGCCAAGAGAGATGATGAGGCTGACTGAGAGTTTAAAAGGCAGGGAAGGCAGGCTTCCTAACTACGCTCAGTACCTGGAGGCAAAGACGTCTTGCTTTCTTGCACTTCAAGTTAGAAGTAGAATTGATGAGAGTGAAGCTTTAATAATAAAAACACATTCATTAGTGACAACAAACTGGGCTCTGTTTACATCGGTGTATGACAATTTAGAAGTAAGACACGACAGGGTGTGAATCAATCTGCAGTAACTCAAGTCTCGGATGTGCAAGTGTGACACATAACAAACAGGAAGCCATCTTGACAGGAGACAGGATTGTGACTCCAGCCTATAAAATCTTAAACTTCAAGTCTCCTTGTAAAAATATTTTTAATGAAACTTTCCCCCTTAAGTACTTTAGTATCAAACTAGAAAATAAAATAAAGGAATCTGAGCCCTTGTGAATCCACTTCAGAATGGAATACGTCTCCCCTTGCTCAGCAAGGGAACAAAGCCACAACGGAGCGATGGGGTGGATGCCGGGGCATCCCTGCTACCCCACCTCGCCAGCCCTGCAGCGCTCTGCCACCGTCAAGAAGGGGCTTTGTTCGCACAGTAGCTGCTAGCCCAGTGGGCACTGGGTTGTTTTCTGTCCAGTGAGACCATCCTTCAACTTTGGGAGAGCATGTCCAACGTGTAGTACAATTAGTAGATGTTCCCCAGTCAGGGCCTTCCTGTTGAGTGAGAGAGCGAGAGACAGAGAAACAGAGACAGAGAGAGAGAGGAGACAGAGAAAGAGAAACAGACAGGAGACAGAGAGAGAGAGAGAAGAGACAGAGAGAGGGAAAGAAGAGAAGGAAAGACATCTCTGGGGGAGATTTTCCTCAGCAAAATAATTATTCCTTCAAATAGTCACTCTGCAAAATACCTTCAGAGATTCACATCTTGATGTGACATAAAGAGAAACATTACATTTGTCTAGTCAGATTTTTTTTTCTTCTTTGGTCTTCTACCCAGGGAAATTTCTATAATCATTAGGTTTGTTTCTAACAGATAGGGATCTTTGCTTCAGGGCATAAGGAAGACGTGTGTGTGTGTGTGTGTGTGTGTGTGTGTGTGTGTGTGTGGCTGTGTGTGTGTAGCCGTGTGTGTAGCCATGTGTGTGCAGTCGTGTGTGTGTGTCTGTGTGTGTGTAGCCGTGTGTGTAGTTGTGTGTGTGTGTAGCCGTGTGTGTAGCCGTGTGTGCAGTCGTGTGTGTGTGTGTGTGTGTGTGTGTGTGTGTGTGTGTGTGTAGCTATGTTAAGATTTTGCCCGGGTCTATTTTGCTCTCTGATTAACACTGTGGCCAAGGGACGTTGCTTTCTACATGACTTATGTGAAAATCATTGTTCTTGCATTTGAAATCACTTTCCTGAAACTCTGGCTCTGCTAGACCAAAGTCCTAGTTTTATACTTCAGCTCAGCTGAATTTATTGGATGGTATACTCTCATGCAGAGAGCATCGTATCCTTACTTGGAGGGCAAGTTCGTCACAATTTTATTTCCTACAACTTCCATTCAGGCTAGCTATGAAAGCACATTATGCCCCCGAATGCTGGATGTGGCAGGCTCTTACAGCTTTGTGAATAGATCTGCCATTTTTGTTTGGGGTGCTGAGTCAGGAAATTGACATTCTACTGTTGTGCTTTTAAAAGTATTTGCTATAACTTCATTTTTTTTCCTCTGACAGCTGAAGCAGAAAGGTAGATTAGCTTTCTTGATTCCAATTATCTTCCCTGTAGTATATTGCTGATACGTGACTGTGTCAGATAATTTATGTGAAGTAGAAGAAAATGTCACCTAGTGAATGTGACAGAGTTTGAGGGAGGGCTTGAAAGGTGTTTCTTGTCACTGATGGGGCTCCCAGAACTTTTTTGAAGACAGGTAGAATTCTCTTGAAATATCTGAATTGGATTATTTTCGGCCAAATTTGCTGAAAGATTACCATGCAAATGTCAACTTTTGTTTTTAGAGAAGACATAAATTGAGATCGTGTGTGTAGCGCTCTACCTCTTTCCATGCTTGAGTGTGAGACTGGAAGGTGTTCTTCATGGCACGTGAATCCTCCTCTGGTTTTTGTTTTATCATATTGTCACACCGTAGGTCATAGCTCAGAAAGGGGGCTCTCACTGCCTTAAGGAGAGATATGAGACAATGACTAATATCTGGTGACAACGTGTGTCATTGTATTTATGTTTTTGTGTCCTGAGGTGGTGACAGGAGGCCTGTGTGTTCATTCAAAGCCTTAAAATTTTTTTGTGTGTTTACTACTGACAAACAAAGAAAGACAAAGTGTGAGTGGGGGAGGGGCAAAGAGAGAGAATCCAAAGTAGGCTCCAGGCTCCGAGTGTCAGCACAGAGACCGACGCGGGGCTTGAACCTATGAACTGTGAGATCATGACCTGAGTCAAAGCTGGACGCCTCCCAAGCTCCCCAAGCCTTCTGATTGCACAGAACGGCCTGCAGTTTCTGACTTTCTTTGTTTGTGTCATAAGAGATTATTATTATGTTTTAAACGTACAACTGTTCTTATTTTTCTTGATGAATCACCTTTATCTTCTTACCATGTTAAGAGAATTTGAATCAGAGTCAAAACATAAAGCATTGCCCATAGTTTTGAGACAAGGACACCGGTCTGGAAACTTCGTAAGATGAAGAGACTGCTTCCAGAAGTCAGATTAAAGAAGAAACCGGGTAATTACTTACATAGACGGGTCTGAAAGGGGCTGCAGGGAGTTAAACTTGAGTTCTTTGCCTTGCGGACTTGATCACTGTGTCCCTGTGTGATGCCAGGATATCACTGTGACATAAAACCACCCAACAAAATTTTGGGGTGAGAGCCAGGGCTCTCTGCTAATTCTTCACAGAAGGAAAAGCAAAGACAAGAACTGTTTCTGACCTGCCACAGGGGATCATGACTTCCAAGAGGCAGGACTGCAGATCCCTTGATTTGTTCACTGTTTTCCACCAAAAAACTTCTGAGTCATTTTCAGCACCATACTGAACATAACTGTTTTTTCTTGACAGACCTAGTCCGGCAAAATATCAATCATCTTAGGCCCTCAGTCTCATTTAGGTGATTACTAATAGCATTTCAATACAAGCAAAACGTTCTGGGTTGAGGCTCCTGATTTGCATTCCCCTTAGTATTTAGTCAGTCTGTAACAATGACCTCCGGCCCCCAATGCTCTTGAGCTCAGTCCTTGAGCATCGCCAGAAAGAAACAACTCCCCTGAACGTTCTCATGATGTCTCCCCGGGAACAACCAGCCCAGGCTCCGCGACCGAGTGAGCCATCCACACGGCCCTTGCCACAGCCACCTAGAGACGGGAGAGCAATTTTATCGTGCAGGCTGAGAGCAAGGAGAATTGGAAGAGGATGCGGGGTGAGAAGGAAGAAGACAACAGAGCAGGAAACCGATGTACTTCCTCTAACATCTGCAACAGACCTGGGCCAAAAAGTAAACAGGGAGAAGCAAGCTTGCAGAGCATCGAAGAAAGACCTGCCGATGCTAAGTAACTTCCTCTCTCTGTGTTAGCTGGCTGACGTTTCCCCCTAAAAACACCCTTCTCTGTCCTTCACAGCGCACCTCAGGCTCTGAGTAACCAGGTTTGATCTGCAAGATGAATTAGGAAAACCCCGGGGACACAGAGGGAAACAGACGGTTATCTACAGAGAGATGGATTACACCTCCAACTTGCAAATGCGTGGCTCCTTTCTAGGTCAGCTCCTGGGCAGACAGGACTAGCCTGCTCCCTGATTTTCTCTTCAGGAAATGTGCTTTCTGTTGAAAATGTAAAGGAGCAGGAATTTAGGAACAGGTGAAGGAGAAGAATGTGTATTTATTAGAAATAACACTAGAAAAAAATAAACATATTTGGTAAGAGGGATATGTGTGTATTTTCCTGGGAACATTTACTGGAATTCTGCCCAGGTTCAGAGAAGTCAATGAATCCAAAACTTGATACGGCCTCCACATCATGTGAAATCTGAAGTAACTAAATTTCACTGGGTGTAGCCCAACCACTAAACACAACAGGTTCATTCGTTTATTTCTGAAATTGTCCTTATAAAATTAAGACTTGCTTTTAAAAAGGAGAGCCAGTCCTGCAACCCTGCTCTGACTCTATCATTACTTCCTATGTATTTACCAGACAAACATATGCACAACATGTTACAGACATGTGTGACATGGCTGTGAGCAAACACCGCACCTGAGGTGCCGGAGGCCGTGGGTGGGAGAGGAGGCCAACGGGAAGACGGTTTATGATGAGTGCGCAGCTCAAGTATCCAAGGGCGGCCAGAAACAACTCTCTCTTTACTCAGGACGATTTATTTTGGGTTTTTTTTCTTGAACACATTCAGAAAGAAGAATCTTCCATACAAAGAGTACAGACGCAATGCACCATCCACCACCAATGAAAGGACGGCGGGTGGCATCGTCCGGGTGAGAAGCTGGGCATCTCTCCTCTGTCCTATGGAACGTAGGAGGCTAGAAAATGGTAAATGCCTGCAGGGCCAGAGAAATACCGCTTCCCTTTCCAAGCAGCCTTTCAGAACAGTGAGTATTAACCAAGAGGGCAGCCCGGTTTCTCTGCACAGCAAGACTCCTTCCGAAAAGGAAATTTAGCTAAATATATTTATACTTCTGAGAAATACAGTCTGAAGAATGCAGCCTTCATCTCTTGAAAGACCATGGGAAATGTCAATGATTTAGAAAGTACACTCAAAGTCACATCAAGGGCCATGTCTGATAGAAACACCTCATTTACAATCTGAGGAAAATAGAAATAAAATGTGGGAATGTAGCTTTAAAGACATCTTACCAGTTGATTCTTGATAGGAATGATGTTAAAAAGTTCTCACGTTAATGATATTTATCACAATAGCACAATATGAAAGCATCAAGGTCACTTTCCAAATAGCATGTTGCTTTCTGGAAGTGTAAATATGACTGAGTGTCTAGAAACTGCCTAACAGTGGTGTTATCATAAATTCTGATGATAAATGACTTTCAGGCAGTCCTAAACATCCCACAATGGGCTCTAATAATACTGAGGGAAATTTTATGATGAATACAAATCACCCCTAAAGCCCATAATACATCAAGCTGAGTAGTCTCACAATGAGAGGCGAAAGAAAATGAAACTTTAAATAGGCATACGCTTTCATGTACTTTGATTGGATTTGTATTCGTTCTGCCCACTCCCTCAATCCAACAATAAATATTATTGTGGAAAATAAGAAAATATCTTAAATCTCTCTTCGAAAATTTGATTTCAAAACCAAAAAGCAAATATAACATCGTTATTATAAGTTATTTACATTTTAATTTTTACTTATTGGGTTTGTATAATGATAATGCTTTAACACACGCTCCCTTCTGAAAGGATGTTTCCATAGATTCTTATTATTCCATAGATTCTTCCTTATTATTATAAGGAATAGGGACTTCAGTTCTTTGTAAATTTGTGTTAGCCTTACCAAACGATCCATGATGTACATGAATTAATTTGGGGGCTGCTGTTCTGGTTAATATTGCTGTGTAGAACACAAACCCCAAACTTCGAGGGGTTTCATTCTGCTCATGATTTTGTGGGTCAGAATCACAGGAAGGGCTGGGCGGGGCCAGTCTCACTGGAGACCCCTGAAGCAGGTTTGGTCCCAGCTTCAGTTGTCCGGGAGCTCCACAGAGCAAGGTGTGCCAGAGCGTCACTCTGGGGGCTGCACTGGACACTGGCTGTTGGCTGGGTATTAGTGGGGGTTCTCTCTATGGATCCCCCAAAAGATGCCTCTCCACCATGGGATCTTAGTGGAGCAGGACCGTTTCTATAAAGTCTGACTTCCGTCAAAAAGAGTCACAAAAGAATGGGGCAGAAGGGGCAGCCTTTTCTGACCTAATTCAGGAGACGGCATGGGACTTCTAGCACATTTGTTAAGGCAATCCCAAACTCTCTTCTGGGTCAGAAGTATCAAATAATCTGCAGCCTTTCATTATAACCCAGTACAGCCTCCAAGGTCAGTCTTCCCCTCTGATTTCATTTGAGCAAATACATCTCACCTAAATTTATGATAAATTTTCTAATAAAACTAAAAAAAAAAGTCATTAAACCAATCTGTTTCTTTGCAGGTAAGATACGTTCTAGGTGGTTCCATTGAGTAATGTTAAGATGAGACACCTGCTTAACTGGCTTTTTATGTTCCAAATAAAACAATTTTGATTAAGCAGATGGAATTCCAAAATCAGTCAAGTCCACATAGAGTAACAATAGGAGAAAGTGATAATTCCAAAAAGAAGAAAAAACAGAATCAGAGAGCTGGCTCTTAGGAATTTCTGTTGCTCAATAAGTCAGCTCAGTGCTTTTCTGTGGCTTATAAAATAGTTACTTTTTAAAATAATGACAGTTCAAGGGCTTTCTTCCTTTCTCCCTTCTTTCTTCCTTTCCTTCTCTCTTGTTTTTGTCCTTATTTCAACATTAGAGGGAAGGTTCATAGATTTGTAACCATTATTTAGACATACCATGTTCTGGGTATGGTGCCAAATGTATAGATATCATTTTATTTTCACAGTCATGCTCTACAGTAGGAAGGGTCATTTCCTCTATTTTGCAGATATTGACCTTCAGGTTTAGGAAGGACATGGAATGGACCACTTAGTGAGTGGAGGAGTCAGATGGAATCAGGCTACGTGGCCTTTCCCAATAGAGAGGCCTAACCATTTTGTCTACCATTGTGGCTCTAACCATAGTCACAGAGTATTTAAAAAAAAAGAAAGAAAGAAAGAAGGGGCACCAGGGTGGCTTGGCTAAGCAACCAACTTCAGCTCATGTCATGATCTCACAGTTCATGAGTTCAAGAACTGCATTGGGCTCTGTGCTGATGCATCATAATTAGAGTTTGCTTCAGATTCTGTGTCTCCCTCTGTGTCCCTCCCCTGCTCACACTCTGTCTCTCTCTCAAAAATAAATAAAAACATTTTTAAAAATTTAAAAAAGGAAGAATAGCTGTCATCAGTGATATTAACCTCAAAATGATTAAAGTGTATTCCAAATATCAGAAGCTTCCTTTAATGGTCCTTTACAGACTCTTTTCTGGAGATTTATCCAAAGAACATCTTCAAGTCATTGATGTTTTTTATACTTAGCATCTCACAATGTAGAATTTTCCAGAAGTCTATTCATGATTCATCCTGTGAAATGGCTCTTCTTTTTAGACATTTCAAGTTCTCCCACTCAATAGTCCTTTCAGCACCATGGATTTTTTTTTGGGGGGGGGGGACTTGCTGCTTTCATCTGAGTTTCCTCCCTTGGCCTTCTTGTATTGTTGGCATCTGGCATAGCTGGTCCTGGCTTTGACTTCTCATAATCCTAATTCACCTCGTCTGTTATTATACTGTTGTCCCTCCTTTCTCTTGATTCCCTTAATTGCTTTCCATTGGACCCTCTTCCCATCCACGGCATTGTCCTGAAAATAGAGATAAAACAGATTTCCTGATAGATTTCTGATATAAAAACGTTGCTTGGGAAAAGTATTTTGGAATTTCCTGTGAAAGATGAGTTGAAAAGAGATGAGTCTAAAAGTCTTGAAGCTCTGGGAATAAGAGTAATGGTGATGAGGCCATCTTGGGGGAGAAAATGGGTTATAATGAAGGAAAATGGGTTAGGATGACTCTTAGCACTTGCTAGTTACATGGCCTTGGGTGGATCCCAGTCTTTCCGCCTTAGTAATGAGGGCTATACTGTCTACCTTACTTGTGGTTTGCAGCTTTAGAGACAATATATTCACTAAGGTGTATAGGCAATGCTCCAGATGTTGTAGTTATTATGATCTCGATTTGGAACAATTCAGGTGAAAAGGGAGATAGAGGGACTGGAGGAGAAAAGAATAAAGAAGTCCAAGATGTTGCTCCTGAGAGCACGCAATAACAGTAATATACCTGGAATTATTTGGGGCCTTCTAGATTTCTAGTTTGTCACTAACCTGCCACAATTCACGGGTTTGGGGTTCTCACTTGAAAAAGATGTGTTTTTGACAACACTAGCCTATTAGTGGCCAGATGTCTGTGCAGTCTGTGAGTTTCTAGGTGTGGGAGGTTGGGGAAGAGGGGGCGGTGACTGGAGGGAGAGAAATGAGCCGCCGTGAGGCACAGGGGGAAGAAGAAAGTTGTACGTGGAAGATGGTAGAGGCGGGGAATTACTTGATCTTTCTCTTTGATTTATATCGTACACTTCTCCTGGGTGTGCTCTAGGGTGTTTTCAAACAGTATACAGATTTCCTACTGATTATTGACTCTGCTTTATAGTACCTGTATTTAATCATAGTTGGTTTCTAACGTTGAGTCACCAAGTGATAGATTTTTTTTAGAGCCTTCACTCTCCAAGAGGACATTGACTCCTGTGATACTGTGGATTAATGCACAGACCCTTCCAGCAAGGATGTCTGTTTGCTGCGCAGGTTCAAGTCTATGGCCATTTCTCCTTTCCCTAAATTATTCTTGCCCAAAGGAGAGCTTTCACCAACGTGACATGGATAAAGGTCTTTATTACAAATAATTACCATGGTCTTACGTTTGCATCACTCCCTCTCACTACTTGTACTACTAGCTTCGATTAATTTAGCCTGGCCAGACTTCTGTAACACATTCCACAGCGGAGTTTTAAGAGTATTGGGTGGACCAATGCGGAGTACGGACTTTACATACTGAGGCCTCAATACCGCATGGCTTCCACTTTCCCAGGGAAAGGCTGCTCCTTGACCGGCTTTTTGTGCATTTCCTATAGATTTGTCACCTGCATGCCCTGAGTCCCCTTTCATCTTCCAAAATCTGGTTTTCAAATTATACCCAGGCTTTCCCTTGCTACCATGCATTCTAGTCATCCTTCAATGTTGTTTTGTTTTGCTTGTATTTAAAACCAAGTTAGTTAACATACAAGTGTAGTCTTGGTTTCAGGAGTAGAACCCGGTGATTCTTCTCTTAATGTTTGTTTTGAAGAATTACCTAACATGACTTGGCTTTCCTGTTTCCTACTGCAGTTCAATGTACCAACATAAGAAACACTTGACTCCTTCCAATTCTCCTTAAATACTCCACCAAACACCATTATCACTTTTAGCTGAGCCTCTGGATCTAAATCTTACCTTTTCTTAAAAGTTGGCTTTCCAGAGTTTTTAATTCAAAAATTATATCCTGATATTTAATGGATTTTATGGGGAGCTAAATTTAGCTTGTTTAAGGTGAACTTCAACTCTCCTTAATTAATACAGCAGGCAGGGGCACCTGGGTGTTTTAGTTGGTTGAGCATTTGACTTTGGCTCAGGTCATGATCTCACAGTTTGGGGGTTTGAGCCCCACATCAGGTTCTCTGCTGTCAGTGAGAGCCTGCTTCACATCCTCTGTACCACCCCTCTCCATACTGCTCCTTCCCCACTCTCTCTCTGTCTCTCTCATAAATAAACTTTAAAAAAATTAATAGAGCAAGCTCATGGATTCCCTGAGTACTCTTGCCATACACGTGTTAAAACTTTTGGTTGCATTTATTAAATGTTGTCTTGAAACACCATCAAGAAGACTTGGGTTTAATTCTTCAGTCTACTGACCAGAATGCACCACCAGCCTCTCCAATGACAGAAGTCTTTACTCTGTGCCCTTAAAATC
This sequence comes from Suricata suricatta, assembly GCF_006229205.1. Lineage (NCBI taxonomy): Eukaryota > Metazoa > Chordata > Mammalia > Carnivora > Herpestidae > Suricata > Suricata suricatta. The sequence continues at coordinate 7,982,566 of NC_043700.1, read as the reverse complement.
CTTTGCCAAATGACAAGGATTTTCTCTATTCCCCAGCTTCTCTATAGTATTCTATCTGATACATTCCCATCTGGACGGAATCACATTCTTCAGATTTAATCACAATTAATAAGTTCCAACCATTTGTACTGTTATAGTTCCTTCTCTCTCTCTCTTTTTTTAAGTTTATTTATTTTGAAAGATAGGGGGACAGAGGATCCAAATCGGACTCTGTGCTGACAGCAGAGAGCCCAATGTGGGGCTTGAACTCATAAACTGGGAGATCATGACCTGAACCAAAGTTGCTTCTATATCATAGATATAAGTATCTATGATATATATATAGAGAGAGAGAGACAGAGAGAGAGAGAGAGAGAGAAAGAGAGATCTATAAGGTATAGATCTCTATCTACCTATCTATCTATAAGTTATACTGAAACTTTTTTTTTCTTTTTTGTTATCTGGACATCAACCTCAGTCTCCTATTTTGCCATCTGTGAGAAATTATTGCATGTGCTTCTGCCTGATTCTCTCCGTCAATATCAGATTTTTTAAAAAAGCCTGCCATGTCATTCTGAGATCAATATTAGAAATTCTGTGATCAAAAACTATTCAGGTATTCCTAAGTTTGAGATCATAGGCAATCGTAACAAACAGAAAGCTTGATTTTTATCACTGAACTATTTTGACTACTAACGAAGTAAAAATACCTTAATAAGCATGGATGACGGGAAAGAGGAAATGTCAGAAGACCTCTGAGAGATAACATTAGTGAAAAAGACACCCACGAGGAGCTCTCCTGCAAAGACTTGGTCAGGTACAGGCAGGGCACATGAGAGTGTGCTTTTGGCTTGTCTTCTCCTTTGTCCCCAAGCCTCTCCTCTGATCTACTTGAATGGTTTGTTCCAAAAGGTCTGGACTGGCTGTGGGGACATTTTGGTGCCTTGGATATTTGACCTCATCATCTTTTCACTTTCACTGTATAGATACAGCCTGGGAGGCGTTACTCATATTTCACAATATATCAAATGTTTTATTTTAATGAGCAAAATAGAAACCAATGCAAAGTACTATTTAATATTAACACAATCTTTTACCAGAAATATTGTGAGAATTCAGAAAAAGAAGAATTTATATGGGCTATAAATTTTCCAAATAATCTTCACAGAACAGTTAAGATGCATAGAGACCTAAAGATATGTACGCTCTGGCTCCATAAGGTATTTGTTTAGGCAAGGAGGCCACTCAGGCAAAGTCCCAGAGATGGGGCTTTTGTTGGCACATAGGCAGAGGGCTGGAAGGAAACCCACTTATCAGATGGAGGCTATAATTTGCAGTGAGTGAGAAATTGTATGTTGAAGGGCCAGTTGGTGTAGGATCTTGAATGTGAACCTGAGGTATTGGCCTGAGGTCCAGTCATTTAAGGAAGTGGACCTAACTCTGTTGAACACTATAGAGTTTTAGTGCAGATGTGTCCTGTGAAGGTGAGTCTGTGAGCAGAGAACTGTATAGATCAAAATCGGACCAAAATAGGAGCATTTGCAATAATCCAGCCATGAGGTTGACGATAAGAGGTCTAGACTAGCGACTAGCGTAGCTACTGTGGTAATAAAAATAAAGAAGGATGGGGCACATGCCTGGAAAACATCATCTACCCTTGAAGCCTGCCGGAGAGGCAAGCAGTTTCAGAGATACGGCTGAGGACAGAAGAAACAGGTCCCCAATATCTTGTTTCAGACTTTTTTTTTCTCCTTTATTTCCATTGTAAATTTTGTTATTGGGATAAAAATGAAATGAAAAGTACTACAGTAGATCCTCCTGGGGAACTGAAGATGACTGAAGAGTTGGTGGTTTCAAAATGTGGATCCTTTGTCTTAGTCTCTCACTCAAGATCCACTTGTAAAACTTGATCAGCAGCAATACCGTAAGACACTGCCTGTGCTTGTGTATCGGGCGGTATTTTTTTATTTGTATGCTAATGACAAAACACCATCAACTTTAACAAGTGGATCATCAAAATGCCATTTGTTTTGGTTCGTTTGTTCCATTAAATGTTTTATATTTCAACTCAGGAAAAATATTCTGATATCCTTTGTCTTTGCTGTGTTCATTCAGGATAAAGTCCTTGCTTTTCCATTTTTTCCTTCTAATGTTAAAACACAGGATCTGATTCCCTTCTTCACAGCATTTGCCGTGATTGCTTCTTAAGAGGAACCTTGGGGACTCTGCTGCTCCTGGGAGGAGAAGGGGCTTTAGGTACGACTTTGTCTTAGGAGGGATTACCTTCCAGGCTCTTTGTTGCCGGGGAGACTGGATATCCTTAGGGAAAATAAATTCTCTAAAAAACTTTCTTGCCACTCGTGATCAGATGGTTACCTCACTGGGCAAGAAGGGTTAATAGCTACCTGCTTGCGCTCTTACTATTTCATGTCAAATGTAGGCAGGTGACATAATTATTTAATTTTTTTTTAATGTTTGTTTTATTTTTGAGACCGAGAGATTCAGAGCATAAGTGGGGAGGGGCAGAGAGAGAGAGAGGGAGACACAGAATCGGAAGCAGGCTTCAGGCTCTGAGCTGTCAGCACAGAGCCTGATGCGGGGCTTGAACCCACGAACGTGAGATCTGAGCAGGTGACATATTTATATCTGTAGATCCATTGTGACTATCTTGAATGACAATGATGAAGACGTTACAAATAACTCCACTATCCTGATCACCCCAAGTCACGCATGAGTCTAGAGCCTATTTTGAAACTGATGTTTCCTTCCATTTATTCTTCCAAACTTGGACAAAGTCTACATCTAGATATTGAAAATGTTACATATAAACACATGCTATATATATATAGGGATTTCAAAAGCTATGCATCTTTCACTACCTTTGAACATTAAAAGCTATCTTATTTGACCAATGAGGATGATTGCTATCACTCATGTAGACTTAATTGTACATGGGGCCATTCTACATGTTATTAAAATGTTAAATCCTCTAATTCTCTTAATACCCCTAGGAAGTAGAGGTTTCATTATCCCCATTTTCCAGGTGAGGAAACTGAAGTGTCTTTTCCAAGGAAAGTGGCAGAAGCAAGACAAAGCAGCTAGTCTGGTTTGAGATTCCCTATCAAAGAGCTTGTGATTCATGCCAACCTGGTGTCATAACTCATATCAACATTGTTTTGATTGTTCAACTACTCAATTCCACTTACACAGTACAAATTTCATGTGACCTTAATGGCTTAAAAATGGGACCTTTAGCAATGGACTTCAGACTTCACTCATTCATTTATTCACTCATTCATTCTCTCCCTTAAATATTATACATCAAGTGTTCTCTGTGCTTCCTGCTGAAGATGCTTGGCAGGAACCAGGACATCTCCACAGCCTGCTGGGGTAGAGACTGCAGCTGAACAACGACTTGCAAGACAGAGTCATGGGTGGTGTGGCAGGGGGTAACTGGGACACCCTGAGGGCCTTGTAAGTCACTTAATGCCAGGAAGACCTGACTGTATGGGCAGGGGGATCCCTAAAAGTGTTGAGTAGGGAAATGACCCAATGGAATATGCATGTTAGGAAGCCAAATCCACCTTCACTGAGGAAGGTGCACTGGAAGGAAACGACACTTGGGGGATGGAGGGAAGCCATGACAGTCCCCAGACAAAGGGGAGGTGGTCTCTACTAACCCGACAGCAGTGAAGGTGGAGACAACAGGGTGAATTCAAAAGAAGGCAGAGGTGTTAACAAGGTGAGTTGAGCTGTGGTCAGTTAGTTCAGAAGGAGTAAGCAGTGACTCCAGGTTAAGACTAAGTGGGTGTGTCATTTTCAGCATTAGGGACCATTTAAAAGGATTGAGCTGGGGACCACCTGGGGGCCTCAGTTGGTTAAGTGTCAGACTTCGGCTCAGGTCATGATCTCACAGTTCATGAGATTGAGTCCCGCATTAGGCTCTGTGCTGACAGCCTGGACCTGCTTGGATTCTGTGTCTCCCTGTCTCTCTCTGTCCCTCCCCTGCTCATATTCTTACACACACACTCTCTCTTCTCTCTCTCTCTCTCTCTCTCTCTCTCTCTCTCTCTCTCTCTCTCAAATAAATAAACATTTAAAAGATAAAAAGGATTGAGCTCATAGGTAAGGCAGTAGTGCAATGCGATGTATCCTTTTGCAGTGATCCCTAAAGAAAATAAGCTGAGGAACGAAACACAAAGATACTGGCTAGGGCAAATATGATTCCTATCAAAATCACAAAGTATGTGCTCAGACATTAAATCTTTACTACTATGATCAAAATACTGACTCCAGAAGACATTTATCTATAGTCTTTACATGCCAGTACATTGGCAGAGTAGTGAGAGGCACGAGTTGAAAGATCAGAGGACAGCAGAAATTGTGCACAACTCCCTCTTACAGGAAAGATACAGCCAAGACAGTCTGGATGGAGAGACCGTCTTGGAACTGAATCTCGCTAGTCTAATAAGCAAGCTCATACCTGCTTCTCTGGAGGGCCAGGAAATGAAAGTTGTTCTGGATCATTAATTGATGTATATAGATCTGAATATATATTCCCCCCTTAGCTCCTCCCTGCTGTTTCCAAGCAGGTGGCCAGGGCTTGTGCACCCTGTGGGCCCCAGGGAGGACCCAGCAGCAACAGAGCTGACCCTTGGGGGATCACATAGGTCTGGAACATGAACACATTTAAGGCATCTAGACCATCAGTGACAAGAGCACCCCCATCAGCTTGAAGTGAGTCCACATACACCCCAGGCACCCCAGGACCTTGGAACAGAAGGATACCTATAGTGATTGAAATAGAATTCACCACCAGGCTTTCAGAATGGGGCTCAGACTAATTTAATTTGTCTTCCAGTAAATAAGATTTCTTAGCACACAGGGGTTTGCGGACTCAAATTTAGACTCACTTGAATAGAATCAACGTTGGAAGCACGTGTAATCCACTTTTCCACCACCTGCTTGTAAAAGGTCACAAAAAAATGCAAAGTAGAGCAGAACTCACAAAGCGTCATTTAGGAAACGGTATGTGTAGACATCCCTTCATGCCTCCCAGATTCTTCTCGCCATTGTGTTCCTTAATGCTGGACTCTGAGGAGTGAATCTGCTTCTTTTTAAATAGAAAATACAATACATTAAATAACATGAAAGACAACCTAACTACCATAATAGTATCTATTTTTCTATGTTTCTTTCACTAGCATACTTTCATACATTTGTAATCATATCTTGTGGGCTGTTCATTTCTTCCTCAGAGCCTGTGTTAATGGAGAAAGTCATCTTCTAAACTCAAGAAGAATGGAGAGAAGTTACCAATTAGATGCAGACAGTTCAAGAGGAAAAATGGAAATTTTTGAGTGGCCCAGTTGTCCTGTGCCACACAGAGAAGTCTTGATGGAGAGCCGAAGGTACGTCAGCAGTTACTTGAATATTCTGCGGTACGTGGACGGATACGTGCATTGTTGTGTTTTGTGTCCCCCATGTTTACTTGACCACACGTTTTCTGTCCTGCAACACCTTTGGTTCTCCAAATAATTAGGGGCTTTTCAAGCAGCTCAGACCTACACTAGCCATGTGACCAACCCAGCAAAATCTCACTTTTGCAATGTGTGGTTTCTCCTCTTCTGGGAGTGGTTTGGCGGAAAGAGAACTGGATGAATGGGACCCCAGTCTGGAGATCCCTTCATCAGCATGGAGGGGCTCTGTGGGCAGGTCACTCAGCCTTAATGAATCTTACATCACTACCATGGAAGTGTGAATGGAAACTCTCATCCTGTCGAACTTATGTTGATGTTGTGAGGGTCAAAAGCATCAACATCTGGAGAAACATTTCAAAACCTGTGACAAGGAACATAAATATAAACCAATGCATAGGACTAAGTTATAAGTCTTGTATTTAATTGCACTGGCTTTTCCCATGGATCATTTCTAAGCAGCGTGGTTGAAATTAAGGAGTAACTGATGCATGGAGGGCCTACTGTGTGTGCGTACCATCATTGGGAAGACGCTGAATCAGCTCCTATGCACAGTGAGACTGGTCTTACACTTCCCCGCGTGGTGACGTTGGCTAAGGGAATGCCGGAAGTGCAACCAGGTGAGCTGTTTTAGAAGAACTGAACTCTCATTTATTTTTTTAATGTTTATTTATTTATTCTTGTGAAAGAGACAGTATGAGCAGAGGAAGAGAGAGAGAAACACACACACACACAGATTCCAAAGCGGGCTCCAGGCTCTGAGCTGTCAGCACAGAGCCTGATGCGGGGCTGGAACTCATGAACCATGAGATCATAACCTGAGCCAAAGTTGGACACTCAACCGACTGAGCCACCCAGGGGCCCAGAGTGGAATAAGAAATATAGAGGAGAGGGGGAGGGATTTTAAAAAATAGAAATAAGCCGGGATATTTCAAATGGGAAATCTGCAGGAAAACTCAAACAGGTCATCAAAATTGCTCAGTTAACATGAAAAGTGGATGTGAAAAATTGAATTAGTAGAAATGACTGAAACAGAGAGCAACCAAATAATCCAACAAGTGTGAACAAATCATTAGGTAACCATCTGCAAAGAAAAAAAGACAACACAGTACAAAATTATGTGCAGATGTAACTTTCTCCCCAAGATATTCCCCAAGTGGCACTAGGCACTGTCACGGACAAAAGTGTAGTGAGCTCAGATGTACACGGCTCGGAGGCAGCAGTCCAGGAGGAAGAGAGAAAGCCCAGGATCCCAGGATGGCGGTTAAATGTCTAGGTGGTCCGCGCAGGGCCACAGGATTGAACTCATGTCACGCCACTCCCCTAGTTCATAAGGGTTTGATGTCCTGACGGCTTAAATAATTTATTGGAAACATCATTCCAAAAGAGAAGAGTGAAAATAACGATAATAAATAAGAGAAAAGCAGATATTATCAAGTCAGTTAAACCTCAGGCCTGACCTTTTACTATTTGTCCAGAAGCGCCCAGAGAGTTAATTTAGTAAATTTCAATGGAAACTTTAACTGCTTCATGGTCAATAAGGCTGTGAAGTAGTTCCCTGTGGCAGCTCGGAAAGACAACTGTGGAAAACTAGTAAAGCTTGAGCCATTTATTTCCAGCCATTTCCTCTGCCTGCCTGAAATTCCCCTTCATGCCATCAATCTCTTGATATACTCTTAAAAAATCGTTATCCCCTCCTCCTGACCTGGAGGGATCTTCTCCTCCTCTCTCTGACTCGGAGCAACAACCGCTCTTTGGAGCTCCATCAGACAACTTGCTAACAGCTCAGAACTCCAGTCTGCGTGAGGGGAGAGAAATGCTTTCTCCCCCGCAAATTCCCATCTTAAGTTCCGCGCAGTAAAGTCTTCAAATGCTATTCTGTGAATAGTTTAATCAACAATGCTAGAGGGCTGGTAGGCGCCGCTTAGAAGCTGGAAACACGGATTTTTGACATCAGCTCTCTTCGTGCCATTAGTCATTGGAGACTCTTGGCCTTTTAGGTTTTTTTTTTTTGGTTTTTTTTTTTAAGGAAGAAATGAAAGCTTGTGCTCAGATGTGAGAGGGTTACCATAAAAAAAATTGATAGGTCATCTTTAAAAGTGCTCGACATTTTTCATAGGAAAAGGTGTCACAAACAGAAAACTTTATTTTTATAATACCATTAAGCTTTGCTTTATGATCCAATTTTTATTAGGAAGTTCTGTCACTTACAGAGAGTTATGTAATTTGCATCAATAAGCTTATGATACTCAAGTACCCTACCCACTGAAATTCTCACTCCAGCGAAGTGTTATGAATAAGAAGGAATTTAACAAATTATAACCTGATTTTCTTTAGTTGCTTCTTAGCAAATAAAAACCACTGTGGATTCTTTCCCGGGAACAAGGTCATGTAGTAATCAATTGTTAAAAAAATATCTTTTAATGTTTATTTAGTTTTGAGAGAGAGAGAGAGAGAGAGAGAGAGACAGAGTGCTAGCAGGGGAGGGGCAGAGACAGAGGGAGACACAGAATCTGAAGCAGGCTCCAGGCCCTGAGCTGTCAGCACGGGGCCCAATGTGATGCGGGGCCCAAACGCACTAACTGCAAAATCATGCCGTGAGCTAAGGTCAGAAGCTTAACTGACTGAGCCACCCAGGCGCCCAGTAATTAGTTGTTTTGAAAACCAAATGGAAGAATAAAATAAACCCTCAATAAATCAAATGGCTTTAAGATAAAGGATTGTGATGAACAAAGAAGAAATTTATCCATTATTCGTTCCTTTTTAAAATTACACTAGTACTTTTCTGGTTGTTTGTAGTATAGAAAGCAATATGTAATCACCTTTTACTCTATGAGACCAGCCTTTTGAATATCACCCCCATTAAGGGAGTAACTACAAGAGAAAGAGTTAAATCAATACCTACGCCAAGATAGCCCCTTGTTTTTGTCTTTAAAGAAAAAAAAGCGATGTAAGCCTTTTATTTTGACATTGGTCTTTTAACAAAAAGCAATACAATAAAAAAAATTACCATTTAATTACACAAGCTGGGTGATAGTCTATCAAGGCATAATTTATTTTATTTTTATTTTAGAGATGGAGAGCTTGAGATTGGGGGAGAGGAGCAGAGCGGGGGAGAGGGAATCCTACCATGCTCGGTGCAGAGCCCAATGCGGGGCTTGATCCCTCGACCCTGGGATCACTGCCTGAGCCAAAATCAAGAGTCTCAGCTCAACAGGCTGAGCCACTCAGGCGTCCCAGTGCTTTATCGCTTTCTTCACCTGAACTCTGAAAGGGTTTCTCACAGAATACAAGATTTGAACGAGTTGGAAGAGTGATAGGTACATGTTCTCCACACAACAAAGAACTTGGGAAGAGCCGAAATAAGGAAGCAAGGAAGAAGGGACCCAGGGTTGAAAGGAGGTTCAAACACGAGCTAGAGTTTCTCACCCTGCTGACGGAAGACACGCCAGGGAGGCTTTTAAAGAGTGAGTCACCCTGGGCCCTCATCTCAATGGTTCTGAGTTGACTGGTCTGGCTTGAGGCTCGAGCATAGTTTTTTTTTAAAGATCTCTCCACATTCTTTCAATGTGTCACCAGGGCTGGGAGTCCCCTGTAATAGGCCAGCCCTTCACATGCAGTGCGGGGCCCTGGGGGTTCTTGACACATTTGTACACAGTCCCTGAAGTCTTAACACTTGTCATAACAATACTAGGGCCTCATTTGCCTTTTTCAGTGTGTTGGCATTCACAGTGATGGTGTGAAAGCAGCGATGAGTAGAAGAGTGGGCATGTTGGCATGAATCAAGACAGCGGCACTGAGCCACGGTAACCGCCACCATAGTTCTTACCATCAGACTACCAGTTTCTCTTAAGAATGACCTTGATGAAGCAGAAAATAGTATTAATTTTATTAAATGTCTAACCTTGGCTGTCTTATTACTGTGTGACAAAATGGGAATTATGTGTATGAAGTACATTTGCTGTATCCCAAAGTATGATGTTGTCTTGAGGAAAAACACGTGTGTGACTGAGGTGTGAGCTAAAATTAGCCAACGTTTTTGGCAAAACACCAATTTCGTAGGAAACACTGGCTAACAGGCAAGCTGTGGTTAGAAGGATTTGGGAATCTGGTGGGCATGTTATGGAATGAAGTAATAAGCCTGATACATCTAAGGAAAACAACTGTCAGTACGTACTGTTCATGATGAAGCTTGAATTTTCATGTGAAATTCAAATTTTGGATCCACAATCGGGAGATGTAACAGCTCCCCGCTACTTAAAGACTTCTATGATGAGATCAGTATTTAGAATAATACACATCACCATTTGTAAGAGCTACATGACTCAGTTACCCGGTATTTTCCAAATGAGCAGTGCACGATGGTATAATACTATGTGTGTATAAAAGACTCATTCAAGTACAAGATAAACCAACGGATTTCAATGTAATAGAGTAAAGGATGCTGCATACCCTATCATGAATTACCAAAAGAAGTTCAGTTTCTGTGTTGCATTATAGCCTTCAAGAATTTACCATGTCAAGATTTGAGGTCCTATCAAAGAAGAAAATCCAACATTTTCTGAAAAGGCAATTAAAATACTATTCCCTCTGGCAATGGCAGAGCTGTAGGAGGCCAAATTTTCTTTGAGGACTTCGATTAGAAGAACATAGTACAACATGGAATGGAGAAACAGAAATGAGATCCAGCTCTCTTCCGTTAAACCAGGCATTAAAGAGATTTGCACAAATGCACAGCAATATCCCTCTTCTCCCTAACCTTGTTTGGAAAAATACAGCTACTTTTCACAAAAAAAATATCTTACGTTGACACACAATGAGTTTGCTATTTTTTAATTAAGAAATGGATTTTTATAATGTCTCCATCTCAGTTTTTAGGATGGTAAACACGGATGGACGATAACACATACCACCACTGTGGTTCTCAGGAGTCGTTAGGAGCATGCAGGGGTCCCGAGGCCACAACACTTGAGAAGTTGCCACCCCAAACCAGGGACTCAGGAAACAACCTGGTCAGATGAATGCCGTCATGAAGCTAAACAGAAGGACGCTGAGGGAGAAGAGATGGAATTTGACACAAAAGCCCAAAGGGGAGCCGGGAAACTTGAGGAACCGTGTGACATGGCTGAGAGGAACAGACACACAGAGAACTGGCTGTCACATGGATGATATGACAGTGGTCCAGGCATGATACAGCTGAGACCGGACCCAGAGATTCAATTCTGATCTGTGGAAAGGCAGATGTGAATATTTTGATAGCCCTAGAGGCAATTATTCTGATTTTTAAGTCAAGGAGTGAGCAATGTAGTTTAAGAGGTTGTCTTTGGGTGACTGCTATGAATCCACAGGTGCCCCATGGTGTCTCCGGGGCTGGAAGGAAGCCAGCCTGGAGGAGGAGTCGGTAAGAAATTAAACAGTGCTTGACTCTGATAAGGCTGTTTCTTGACCCCAAATTCTTCTTGGTAACTTAGCCAACTGTCCTGTTTTTAGTATTTCACATCCTGAAGGAGGATCTCTGAAAACATCCATTTAGTTCTGTTTATCATCTCGGTCATGCACGTGGCCTACAACATCCATTTCCAGGTTTGACGTTGGGAAAAACAACAGAGAAAAATCTACCTGGGATCTCTCAAGTGGAGAGACAGACCACAAAGGAAGGGATCTCTCCTCCCATTTTCTTTTTAAAGCTTATTTATGTTGAGAGAGAGAGAGAGAGAACACGAGAGCGAGAGCACACGCACAAGCAGAAGAGCGGAAGAGAGAAAGGGAGAGAGAGAGAGAGAGAATCCCAAGTCGGCTTTGTGCCGACAGATGCAGGGCTTGAATTCACGAATCATGACATCGTGACCTGAGCCAAAATTGAGCCAGACACTTAACCTGCTGAGCCATGCAGGCACCCCAAGGGCCTCTTCCTCCAGAAGAGGAGAGTCTGGGAGCAGCAAAAGGCAAAGAATCATGCTTATGAGTTAGAGGTTGTAGAGAACAAGACAGTTTCCATCTCTGGGATATGATGTTTTTCAGAAAGTTGAGCTCTTACTTTATCCTGTGACACTCAAGGAGGCTTGAGAGAACATTCACAAGTGCTTCACCGCACTCCCTATGAAGTGCTGCTTCAAAATCAAATTGCCACGTTGCATTTGCATCATGTCATGCCCAGATTATTGTCCTTTGAAATAGATTGGCCAGGGTCCGCTATTCACAGAAGAGCAATAAGCAACGGGCTTCATATTACCACTGAAGCTTTGCCTTCGTGGAGAGAATGCCAAAGTAAGTTCTCCTCAACGGCTCTTAAAACGTGAGAGCCGACTGTTCAGACCAAGCGGAGTCCGAAAAAAAACGTTTCCTGCAGTCTTAGAACTAAGGCAACATTTCCCTGACTCCCGGTTTCTAACCTGCTTCACGCACGGGAGCCGTGGCCACAGTCATGTGTCTGCAGACGCACACAGACTGTCATCTGTCACTGCGAGGAAAAGGATGCGTGTCCTCAGGGATGGGTATGAAATTTGGTTTTCCAGAAATTTACTAACCGCCATGGATTTCTTAATGTTGAGGTCATGCCATGATGCCAGTTGGGGGAAAATAATTTCAACTCGGCCTTCCAATCACATTGGAAGTATGTTGCTGGGAGCCGCACGGGCCTTGCTGGATGACACGGTCACAGTAAGGAAATGGCAGACGTTGCAGGGCTCCTGCTACAGGGGCGGAAACTGGCATCTCCTTCTACTGCTCATGTGAAATTAAGCCTGTTGCTATTGATTAGGCCTCACAATGTTCCAAATCAGACCGATATTCCCCAGATACCTCATGGGAAGAAGCATATTCCCACCTCTATAAAGAGGAAGTTAAACAAGGCACTGCAGATGTTTGTCAAAAGGCTCTTCTATTGAGCTTCACAAACTTAAGACATGGAAAATAAAGGGGGTTAAAGAACATAAAAATAATGTTTACCCTGGCCCAGAGAAAAGGCCTAACTTGGAAAATAAGAAACAAACAAGAGCCAGGCACAAGTTACTGCGCATACATATGCTAATTTGGTGTCCACGGTGAGGATAGGTAAGAGTAGTTACAACTTGAACTCTTTTGCAAAGGCCGGCTAGTCTAGGGTGCCTATGGTGCTTACACCTTCAACATCAAAGAACAAGGTTGACAAAAGGTTTACTTACTAAGCATCACGAATATATTCTTCCTCTTGTGAACTAAATAGAATGCCTCCTAGCCTTGTTTCTGCCTGAATTTTAGCATCATTGTTATAAAATGTGTTTGCTCTCTGCTTCTCACTGAAAACTTCCTCGCTATCTTCTCAGTTGTAAGATTTACTACTAGTTCAAAGAAATGTGTATATTATCTGCTTTTCACTGAGAATATCCTGTTATCCTATGCTGTGTATGTTACCTCATTGTAATTAGAATAGTTCTGAAGAAATGCCTCTGTAAAACCTGTTTCTGTACCCTTTTCAAAGCATCTTTATCACTGAGAATTATTTGTAAAAATTCCACTTTTTGATGTCATAAGTCTATAAAGACCCCAAAGCTGGCGAGATAGGAGATAGAAGAAGATGATGATGCCAGGAAGATGATGCCAAGAAAGAAAGAAACTGTGTGAATCTCTCTTTCCCGTCCGCCGCTACCCCTTCAGGGAGCCCTGGACCAGCCGGAGCGGGCCTCCGGCAGTGTGTCAAGACCAGCGAGGTCAACACGATGTGTTACGTACTTTTCTGAGAAAGTCAATGCTGATGTATCAACATGGACCCAGAAAGCTACTGACACTTTAACTTTGTAACATAACATGATGTTTAATTAGTTACTTGATCAGTGGCCTCAAATACCTGAATCAATAGCATTTATAGGGGAATAATAATACTTGATGAGATGATCAGAATAAAGGTTTCTTTTCCAACTTATTGATTATAAGATTTTCTCTGATAATCAGTTAAGGTTCCTCTGTACAAGTGAAAAATATGGTTAATTAACTGGCACTGAAGACATCCTCTAGGGAAACACAAGTAAGATCTTACCTTCTCGATCCAAGTGGGTCGTCTGATGTGGGAAAAGACGCGTATAGAAGCTCTCTTTCAATTCTTTCTGTTTCTTGGGTGACCTAGAGGGGAAGGGAATCAGATGAGAGTGAGCATGCAGAAGGAGGTGGGTATTTGATGTCTGAGGAAAGGAGATATGAAATAAGGTCAGAGAGAGTCACAAGAGAATGGATCATGGCTGCCGGGAGGCATTCAGAGCCCACTTGATATTAGTAAATGGAAATCTAAAGTGAGAAACACCGTGTGATTGAAATTCTCTCACACGGGAATTCAGAGAGGTTGGCACTTGAAAGAGATTCATTTAACTGGGGTTATGGTTTAGCCAAGAGGGAAGATGGATTATTAGGATTGACCATGAACTTCAGTTGGCTAAGAAGAGCAATATGGGAGCAGGTAGTGAGCAAGAGTGTAAATGTAGCAGGTTTAATTAATTTTGGGTCTTACCTTGCCGGAAGCACTGTCATAATGGAGGAACTAGATCTGGACAAACACATAGTCTTGGAATTTTTCTCAATAAGCCACTGGTCTCCCTTTCTTAAGATACACTTGGACACACATTAGAGATGTATTATGTAAATTAAATCCTTCTTTTTCTTGATCTGATACTTATGATAATTAGAAAAATCGTTTCATGCCAAGTTTATAAAAACAATTGGGCATATTTTAAAACCTAATCTGATACCTTTATTTCTCAATATTTTAAATCTTTGCTCCATCTGGAATTTGATTTGGAATGAGGAGTGAAAAAGGAGTTCAGTGTTTTTCTTCCCAGTGGATAATTTTTCCCTCAATTCCCCTTCTTCTCCATTCAAAGACATGCTACCTGTTTTTACAAGAGAATAAAATGGCATCTATTTTGAGAAAAGAAGAAAAGTGTCTGGACCTTTTATTATGTGGTCAAAAGCATTCACAGTTAAAGTAGCAAATTTTATCACTGAGTGCTTATGAATAAAATCATAAAATGCAATTGAAGAAAAAAATACAAATTAGATCAGAGATATAACAAATACCAACTTCTTAGGAAATATCCATATGATAAAAGTGTTAATTATTTCTAAATTAATGTAGGATGTCAGTGGTACATAGTCAAAGTTCTAAAGGCTTTTTGAGCAAAAAAATTTAATAATTCTATAATTTATCTGGAAGAACCAAAATGTAATAACTTTATGAGATTTAGATTTTTCAGTAATTAATATTGAATATGATTCTTATAAAAACAAGATATTTTTATTATTTAAATGTTTATTTTGAGAGAGAGTGTGTGTGTGCAAGCTGGGGAGGGACAGAGAGAGAGAGTGAGAGAGAGAATCCTAAGCAGGCTCTGTGCTGTAAATGCAGAGCCCAGTGTGGGACTCGAACTCATGAACCATGAGATCATAACCTGAGCTGAAAACAAGAGTCAGTTGCTCAATCAACTGAGCCACCCAGGTACCCCAAAATATAAATTTTAAAAATGAAAATATGCTTAGCACTACAGATCATATGAGAAATGCATATTAAAATTCAACTCTTATTGTCTATCAGATTGGCAGAGATCAAAATGTTTGAAAACTTACTACTTTTGTGACAATGCAGGAAAAGTTGTCATTTTACTGTTGCTGATAGAAGACTACATTGGTATAGGCTTTAAGGAAGGCTACACTGCAATATCTATCTAAGTTAAGAATACACGTACCTTAGATCTAACAATTCTACAAATGAAATTTATCTTACATTTATTATCCTTTATGCTTATGTAATTGCAGCCTTCATATATACTAATATGAAATGGACTAGACAAATCTCTATCATGGACTATTATACAGCTGCATAAGAATGAGGAAGAATAATATATGTATATTTATATATTTACAACATTCTTTCAAAGGATGTACACATAAAGATGTACACTCACATCCTCAATACACATCGATTGTCTCTGGAAGAGGAAATGATTTCTTGGAAATGAGCAAGAGTGGAGACTTCTAACTCGACATTCTTTGGTATTTTGGAACGCTGAACCATATGAATATACGACATATTTTTAAAAAGTAGAAATGGAAGAGGAGGAAAGAGAAGAATCCCTTTCAATCTATGTTGAATATCTCTCCCAGATTTGGTCTGAAAATATTCTGATTTTCGTTCTTATTCTTGAAAGTTAATTTTGTTAGGCACACAATGCTAATTGATGGTTATTTCCTCTCAGAACTTAGAGGAGTTAATTACACTGCCTTCAGTGGTTGCGCTTGAGAGTTCACCCTACAGGTAAGTTTCCTGTCTTTGCAAGGAGTTTGTTTTGTCTGAGTCCTTTCCACATCTCTTTATCTTTGGTGTCATTAATTGTTCAAATGACGTGTGTATATATAAGTTTATTTGTATTTATTTATTCTGCTTGGAATGCACTGTGCCTCTATCTAATGCTTCATATCTTTCAACATATATTTAAAATTCTCATCACTTTTCAAAACAGGTCTTCTCTGCCATTCTCTGTCTCTCTCTCACACATACACTTTTGTCAATTGACAAAAGAATAAATTTAACTTTTTTCATATCTAAGCATTTCTAAATGGGGTTGCAAATTACTCTGAAAAGGCCACAGTATCTTTGGCAATGCCTTTCAGGTTTTGTCTATCTAAAATGTCTCAAACTCCATTTCATACTTTCCATATTTAATGCTACATAATGCATTTCTGTGATTTCTTTTACTCTGCCTTCCGGTTTATGATCCTCCCTTCAGCCCTTTCTCTCATGCTGTTGAGTTTATACATAACATTTTACATTTCATTGGCTTTATTTTCACTTCCACAAATTCTCCCCATTGGTCAGCCTTTGAATTCAATGGACCAGATAAAGAAAATCTTAAAATTTTCTCAGGCCTTTGGTATCTCCTTAATTCTCTGCATTCTACTCATTTAGAATTTGGTCAGTGAAATCTCCCTGGGTTTTTGGAAGTTCAGCAAAGCATTTTAAAAGAGATGCCTTATCTTATCCAGCATTACCAGGTTGTTTCAAGCATCTGATCTGTAAGTTGCTGGCAATGAATTAAGGAAGGGGATTCTGATGACTTAAGGGGAGGTGAGGACATCTATGTAGGAGACATTAGATGATAACAAGGAAGAACAGGGACGAACAGTTGCAAAGGAGCTGGAAGTATTCATGGAGGAAAGAGGGGGAATACTTTAGATGTGTCAACAGAGAGCAAGGTCAAAGCCTATCTTGAGCCAGTAGGGATGCCTATGAAAAGCTAAAGATCTTCATTTAAAAGGGCTGCAAAAAACGGCGTTTCACATTTCCTCAAAGTTCCGGCTAAGACCAAAGGTAACTGGAATGTTTAGAGCAGAAGTGAGAGATAAGGCAGGTTTTGCTGACTACAGCTATGAGATTCCATGTTTCTAAAGAGGGGGGTAGGGGCATTAGAGACACAGTGGAGACAGCTTAGCGAGTGAGGAGAGAAGTAGAGGAAAGTCTCCAGGTAAGAGGGTATTTGACCTACTGCCTTAGAGACAAGCCCTCTCCTTCAGACACACAGCCATAACGCAGTTCAGAAACGAGAAGGGTCAGGTCTCACCTAGCTCCACAGGAGACCATCATGTCCGTGGACCAGATACGGAGCCCAGACACCCAACGGGACCTGGAGCTGGAGTCCTGAATCGTCCTACTGAATCATTCCAGACCTGTGGGGAGGTGGGGAGTGGGAGACCAGGAAGTGACAGCACTGGAAACAATAATTTGGAAAGAGACTGTTTGTGACAGGGAGGGAAAATTGCAAACGTGTGAGGAAAAACAGAAAGCTTGGAAAGGCGACCGATAAGCAAAAAACCAAAATAATCAGATTAGTACATCCCAGAAAAAATGAAAATAACAGAACACTTTGAAAATCACAATAAATGTGTTTAGGATAGAAAGAACAAGAAATCATGAAACACAGCATATGGAGGTTAAGTAACAAATGGTTAAAAAGCAACACTTAACATATTTGCGGAAAAAAAACCACACTGCGATAAAATCTAAGTACATGGGGTGTGTGTGCCTGGGTGGCTTGATCCATGAGCTCTGACTCTAAGCTCAGGTCATGATCTCATGGTTCATGAGTTCGAGCCCAGCATCTGGCTCTGTGCTGACAGCATGGAGCCTCTTTGAGATTCTCTCTCTCTCTCTCTCTGCTCCTCCTCTGCTAGTATTCTCTCTCTCTCAAAATAAATAAATAATTAAAATAAACAAACAATTAAGAACTCTGGACTAGGCCAAGTCAAAGACAGAATAAATAAATCAAAGTATTCATCTAAGAGAGACGTGCCTCTAATGCAGAACACAAAGATAAAGGACAGAGATCACACTAACTAAAAAGTGGCTGAACGACATTAAACCCAACCCACAGATTACAGAAGAAATACATGCCTTAAGGAACAGAGGGACGTCTGAAGTTTCCTCAAGCATTAGGGATGGTGTTTGGGGAGGTAACAGATGAAGGCATTAGCCCCGGAGGCTCTCTGCGAGGGCTTCAGACCCAAGTCTGCTGCCACGCAGGTGACATGAGTGTAAGAAGTCAAGGGACGTGAGTTAAGACGCTTCAGGACAATTGATGCTGTCAGTGTGCAGAGGGAGTAGGGATGGGCTGGGACAAACGGGAACAGACACCGGACAGAAAGAGCAGCCCACGTGGGAATGCACATCCATTGTTAGGAGATCGAGTTGTAAGAGAACCAATAAATCTGGACCCCTAGGTCACAGCTTCCAATTTTAACTGTTGGCAAACAATTTAAAATATGGAGCTATAGAAACCGGAGCAGGCCCAAAAGCACTTGCCTGCAGGCCGCAGTGTGCACCGCTGACTTCAGAGAAACGTGCGCCATTAGTGAAAGCTTTATAGTCCTGAATAGGCTTGATGTGACTCCTTGGGTTCCTCTGACCTGTCTCCTCTCTTGTCAAAGCCATGCTATTTAAATCAATATCCCAACATCTGTAAAATGCACTTTATACTGTGACTCTAACCGATTTCCTGTCCGCCCCTGTAGAGAGGCAGGGCTGCCTTACCCTGGAGTCAGGAACCAGGCCTGAGATTTTGCTAGGTTGGCCAAAATTCGGTCTCTAAGTTCCAGAATACTTAAACATGATAGCTTCCCATACAATTATGTTTGGCTTTGTTTTTTTTTTTTTTTTTAACTAAGGAGACTTTTACCAGATCAGCCACATTTTCCTTCAAATATAAAGACAAAATCGGGCTCTGCACAGACAGTGTGGAGCCTGCTTGGGATTCTCTCTCTCTCGGTTTGTCTCTCTCTCTCTCTCCACTCCTCCCTCACTCGTGCTTTCTCTCCCTGTCCAAATAAATAAATAAACTTAAAAAAAAAAAAAAAAGACAAAATATAAGTGAATTTTGAAATAGTCTGGGCTTTTTTGTGCCAAAGTCTTTTCCCATAATTCCCAAGAGAGTTAAATGGACACCATAAAGATATTAATGTATTGGAAGTTACATACAATTTATTATCTTTCTGGAAACAAAAAAATCATCTTATTTTTATTTTAAGATTTTATTTTTAATTAATCTCTATATTCAACGTGGGGCTCGATCTTACAACCTTAAGATCAAGAGCCACCTGCTCTTTGGGCTGGGCCAGCCAGGCAAACCGAAGATCATCTTTTACAATGTTCATCTTACCACTTGCTTTGCTCATTTTTGTTTCTTAGAACACTATTGCACACAAACGCATCATCTAATAACCAAGTTAGGCATCATAAAATAACAGAGTGACGATCAAAATCATGTCTGTTTCCTCCAATGACAATACGTAATCCAGGGAGCCATCAGCTGCTGATTTCTCCTCATCATTTCCAATGCAGCAATATACAAAGTTGTACTCCTGACGTAAAGAAATAGAGTAAAGGGTTATTTTGATGACACTTGAGCGAGAAGGACTTTCCCTGCTCAATTATAAGTGTCTCAATTTTACTTCGTCTAAAGAGACCTTCTTTTCTTTAAATATTTTGCTTGAAAATATTTCAAGTTTTCAGTTAATAGGACTGTCTCAAGCATTCGGTCGCTGTAATAAATCACTTAAATTGCCAGGTTACAGTTTACAGCTTTGGTTGCTTGAATATTTATTGTGAAGCATCAAATCCAAAGACTTCCATTTTTGTAATTAAGAAGAAGATCCAGAAAAATAATTCTAATTGTTAAGGCAAGAATGATAGCAATGTATTCTCAGAATTTTGTCCCAAGTCCTTAGGTATTCTCCTCTATGGCGAACACACTTTAATTAGAAGATCAGAGGAAGAGTAATGACAAGAAGTTTAGTCCCAGATAGTTTAATGGGGTGGGGGCCATGGGTCCTATTACGCATGTCCTAACTTTCAAGGCCCAACCATCTTTGCTGGCGCGTTTTCCTATAATTGTTAAAATATTTCTCACTTTTCACCCACAAAATACTTCCTTCACGGGATGCAACGAAGCCTGAATCTGCGGGTCCCAGGATCAGTCTGATGGCACTGTTCTACAAGTTTACTGATCTCAAACCTATCCTGTCTGCCTTGTCTTCTCTTTAGTTTGAATCTGTTACCTTCCTACACTTTCATGTCAATCCATTCTTCACTCTTGAAAGACTGCAGTCTACCTTCTAGTTATGCTAGACAGAAATTTGATTTTGCTCTCTGTCCCTCCAAAGTTTCTCATTTTATATTGCTGCCAAGACCCCAAACAGTTAAGTGGTCCTTGACTTGAACTCACCATTTTCTCCTCTGCCTCTCCATCTGTCATCCCCTCCGGAACATTTCCAATATATGCGCTCGCCGGAGTCGTGCCTACACTGGGGCTCTTATTTATATTTTAATCATTTCCTCTATCAAATCCTACCTCTACCTCATTTATAGCCTTCTTAAATCTTTAATCTGTGGGTTTCAGAAGATCGAGAATTCTGCTGCTACACTGTGTTACCTCTGCATTTTTCAAAGCTCTATATTCTTGACCTTTTCCTATAATCTTTGATGGCTTCTTCATCAGAAACTCTCTGTTAGCAGCTCACTTGCTTTATTCCTGATATCTTTTTAACTTTCTCATACCCTTCTCTTAAAACAGTCCCATAAAAGAAATCACAATGCAATGTACCTCATTTCATTGTGTTTCTGTGAAGTTTATCTCACTGAATCACACAGACTCAGAGCCCCTGAGTCTGTGCCCAAAATTGTATTGGAAACAGTATATAAAATGGTATACTGTACCATTAAATGTTTACTGAGTTGATCACCTGAAGTTCATGTTATGAACATGAATTACTATTCTATGCTAAAATAAAGGGCTGACTTTAACATGGAATGAGACAGCAAGGATCCCTCCATTGTGAAATCTTGATCTATACTTTTTGTAGTTTCTGGCCTTTGTGTGTGTTTTCTTGCTTTTCTCAGCATAGATACCAATAAGCTCCCTCCCATCCCATGTTCCATTTCTGCTTAAAATTTTTTTTTTGTTTGTTTATTTTTGAGAGTCAGAGCGATAGCAGGGGAAGGGCAGAGAGGGAGGGAGAATCCCAAGCAGTCTCTGCACTTTCAGTGCAGAGCCCAATGTGGGGCTCAGACTCACTAACCAAGAGATCATGACCTGAGCTGAAACCAAGAGTTGGACGCTCAACTGACTGAGCCACCCAGGCACCCCCCCCCACCGCCACAATTTCTGTTTTTGCCTCCTGAGGTCTGGAACACTGGAAAACCAATTTTATGAAAACAATGTACAAAAAGTAAATAGGCTCAGAATCTGATCCTCATCTTTAGGGAAGTAGGAGTTCATCCTGAAAGTAAGTTGTAGAAACACAGTGCCTGGATTTGGGGACCCATATTTTATCTCCTCAAAAGCATATTTTGTATCCACTACCTTTTTTGACTGAGCTACATGGGTTCTGCATGCAGATGCAGATGTTATTAAACATGTTAGTGAGGTATCTAAAGGTATGCTAAACCTTATTTAAACTTTTATTTTTTTAATTAGAGAGAGAGAGCACAGATGAGTGGGAGATAGAGGCAGAGGGAGAGAGAGACTCCTAAGCAGCTCTATGCTCAGCACAGACCCCAGAGTGGGGCTCGATCCCATGATCCTGGGATCATGACC
Organism: Suricata suricatta; assembly: GCF_006229205.1. Taxonomy (NCBI): domain Eukaryota; kingdom Metazoa; phylum Chordata; class Mammalia; order Carnivora; family Herpestidae; genus Suricata; species Suricata suricatta. The sequence goes on along the minus strand of NC_043700.1, from coordinate 7,961,001 downwards.
TGAGCTGAAATCAAGAGTTAGACACTCAGCCAACTGAGCCACCCAGGCGCCCCTGGATATGCTAAAACTCTATTCAACTTCTGAAATGCACAGCCACTTGTTTTGATAAAGAGAGTAACTTGAAGCCTTTTGGGAATGATGATATTATAACAAAAAAGTTATTTTTGAAATTTCAAAAAACAGAGTTATTTGTACTTCCGTTTTTCCCTTTCAAGTAACGTTCTCTGGGTTATATGTCAAAAGATTACATTTCCTGTAGGTTAGGGAGATTTGAGGAAATAAAACAAAAATGTGCTTTTTGTACATTTAACTTTGTAAACCTGTACTTCTTGTCTCTTGGAAGCAATTAGAAGGAAGCCTGGAGACAGAGCATAGGGGCATACCTGAATGCAAAAATGGAAGGTTCCAGAAGTTCTGGAAAACTAGGTCTCCGAAGCATTAACTTTTTTTTTTTATTTTAGAGAGAGACAAAGAATGAGAGAGAGAGAGAGAGAGAGCGAGAGAGAGAGAGAGAGAGCGCATGTGCCCAAGTGTGGGAGAGAAACAGAGGGAGAGCGAATCTGAAGCAGGCTCCATGCTCAGTGCACAGCCCGACTTATGTCTCAAGCCCCCAATCATGGTGGCATCATGACCTGAGCCAAAATCAAGAGTCAGGCGCTCAACAAACTCACCCACCCAGGTCCCCCAGGTCTTCCAGGCATTAAAATAATTCAATAGTACACCCAGAGTACAAAGCCAACACACTCATTATTCACAGACTAAAAGAACATCAATTTTTACCAGGCGATACTTCATACTCTATTGAATCTTATGGGGGAAAATATGCTTTGACAATGGCTCCTACAGTACTGTAAGGTTTCTGAAGCTTCCATGGGGAAGCCTCTGATATCTGGGTTCCCTGAAAACCAAGAGAAGTCTTTTCTTGACTCCTCCGAAAGAGAAATCTCTGTAAAGCCAAATCTGTCCACGAGCATCGCCTACTCCATTGTAGATCTCCCGAAGGAACAAAGAGCCCAAGAGCTTCCAGCTAGAGCCAGAAAGAGCCCTGAGGGCCAAAGAGCCCCGGTGTCTGTCCTTGCCACTGCCAGGAAGGCTGAAAGGAGGTGTGGCTGGAGTGTTCATCTGACCCCACTTCACCTTGGAAAACGTGAACCTGAGTGTAAGTGGCTGGAGTTGTGTTTTTCACAAACCTGTAACACTGAGCAATCAGAAACGTCCTGTTATTAACAAACTGCTTCTGCCTGTGTCTGCTCCTCTAAGCTCCGGAAGGCATCGACATAACCCGACATTCCAGGCCCCCAGTGAAAAGTTCATGAAAAGCTCTCTCACTCTGTGTCCGGAGCTATCCACCAGCGAGTGTCGGCCATCACTCCTTCCAGACAAGAAACAGACAACGGAAAGGAAATGGAAGAGAAGCAGGGGTCTGTCGGCTCTCTAAGCCCCGGGCATTCTGGGCCCGGCATGGCTACCGCCGAGGACAGGAAAGTCACCCCTGCCACTGGAGATAACACTGCCCTCCAAGAATAAAATCAGGAAGATTCAAAACTTAATGGATGCAATTAGTTATCTGTAGAAACGACATACCCTAAGGAATAGCTGAAAAGATTATGTGGAGAAATTCAGAAACACCCTGAGGAATTTGACAATAGCAGAAGCTTGATTGTATCCATATATTTCCAGCAACAATCTAATCAAAGTAAATGGATGAAGCTGTAACACAATCAAGCAGTAACTTAATCAGTTATAGTGAATAGATTAAGTACTCTAATCACAATCAATTGTATCGTGGAGCACCTGAAGAAAGGGCAGCCGGGAGGAAATGGGGAGCCCGGAAAGCCCTGCTTTGTCTGGGACTCCAGCTCCCTCCAGCGTGGGGAATGCAGCCTCAGCTCAGTCATCAGGTAGGACCCCCGCTGTTTCCATGGTAATGTGGATGCCGAAGGTGGGTGCACCTGTCCTTTTATCTACAAGGAGAGTGCGCACTTGTCAGCAAAGCAAGGAGTGCTTAGCAGTTTTGAGGCCAAAGGATTCCGTGGTTAGAATTACAGGGACAGCTGAAGAGCAGTCAGTAAAACTAATAAAGTAATTGGATAATATTAGCTCAGTAACCGTTCACTGAATGCCTGCTGTATTCAAGCCACTGGCTTAGGAGCTGGGAGTTCGTGTAGAATAAGGAAATCCTCGCCCTCATGGAGCATTCATTGTAAGAAGGAAGACAGATAGGAAACAGGTAATTACACAATAAATTACTTTGTCAGAATTGTGACTACTTCTAGGAAGAAAATATACCGAATTCACCTAAAAAGAAAAACATGACAGGCCTCTGAAATGATGGGAGATTCAGACATAACTTTTATGCGGATCCCTTTGGGCGAGGTAGGCATATTTCACAAAGGGGAAAGACATGGACAAAGACAGAATAAATACAAGTTGAGGAATAAAATCAGATTAACAGTGTGAATAAAGCAGGTGACAAAAAGCTCAAAACTGATCTGTGACACAACCATTACTCACAAAGAGACCATTTCGAAAGCCAATTGATTGCTAATGTTCTCTTGACAGTAACCCACATTCCAAAGATGATCTACCGTTTAGGAGTGAACAACTTCGACGTTGTTAGAACCGGCAAGATTCCACACCACTGACGTCCACCACGGACCAAGATCACCCATGGGTGCCCCAGAAACAAAACAACAGTGCGGGAAAAGGGTCCCAAACTGCAAAGCACCGGACAGTCCCCTACAGCAGTTAGAGCAACGTGAGGATGCTGGACTGTAAGGCGGAAATGTGGACGGGCTGCATGGCAGACTGACAGAGAGCATGCGCCCCTGTAATTCCGTGTCCGAGGCAGAGGAGGGCTGTGGAAACCACGCACAGCTCTGACGAAGCTGCATTGCCCAGGAACCTGTCGGGGTGTCGTGCCAGGCCACAAAATCGGGAGCGCTGCGACGCGGCTCTGCAGCAAGAAAGAAGGCAAGTACCAGCATATGTGAGCTCCCGGTCACCGATCAGAGCAGAGAGGCGGCAGGGCAGTCGAAGCAGAAATTAGGCAGATCGAAAGCAGTACGTTCTTGCAAAAATACAGGTAAAACATTTTGGAGAGAAGCTCCAGGGATTGTCAAGAAAACCAATTTACTGACGGTGGCCTGGATTATAAGCATTAAGGAAACATGATGCTTTAAGTATGTGCTCCTTCAGCTTTAATTAAGAAATTGTTTAGGGTGTGATTGTTTATGGAGGATTCTTACCAAATCTCGTCTTTTGGAAGTTTATAGTTTAACATATGTAAGATGTGGCGACAAACCAATTCAACCCAAGGAAAGTCTGCAGAAAAGAACTGTAAAAACGAGAAGGGAAGAAAGGTAAGAAAGTGGGAAGGTAGGAAGGAAGGAAGGGAGGGAGGGTGGGGGGGAGGGAAATTCTAGGGCGCTGTGTACAAACAGAGCAGTTAAATTCCTTTCCCGGGGTCTCTAGCTTCTGAAATCTTAACTTCGGTGAATGTTTGTTTTCTTCTTCATTCCCATCCCCTGTGAATTTTTCAGTTGACATTCAAGACAGGATGTTTCACATTCTGAGGTGCTATTTGTTTTGTTTTCATCTAAAAGTCTATTAGGGAGTTTTAGACAAGAAGTCTTCATGGGAGTTAACATGCATAAAAGAAAGAGTGTCTCATTTTAAACAGCTGTGGAAGTGAACCCACCGCTGACCCAAGGAGGCCTGAACCTGAGGGACAGGAAACAGCGAGAACAGGCTGGAAGGCTTTCCGAAGGCGCAGGAGGGGAACACAATGGAAGGGAGTCTGCGGAGAGACTGCTGCTGCGACTATGTTATTTAGTTATGCAAGTACATCGTGTTGAAAACCATTCAGAGTCACAATGGTTCTGACTTGGAAAGGGATTCAGATTCTGCCCACACAAGCTCCCTGTCTTATGTCGGAAGACTCTGAGGTCCAAGAGGAGTTCAGTCTCCTGCCGGGTTGCACATCATTTGGCAGCAATTTTTATTACTATATAGTGCAGGACGGGCATTAGAAACCAGGTCGCCCGACCATTCATTGCCCTCTCCTCCACCTCACATTCCCATTCTATTTCAAATTAAGTTATTATTACAGCACACCAAAAAAAAAAAATCATGACACTGATTCTAAAATAGAATAAAATATTTTCTAAAGCCCACGAAAATGGTCCATTCCAGAAAAGTGGCTCACAAACTTGAGCTTAAGTTACCCGAGGGCTTCTTACACCAAACATTCCTCGCCCTTGAACCTGGAAAGTCTCCCAAGCTTTCGGGTGCTGCCAATGTGGCTGGCACCCATTTTTATCAGTAGTCAGCTGAGCAGGGCTCCAGGAAATGGCTGGCATTCTCTTTTATAATTTTTAAATGTTTATTTATATTTGAGAGAGAGAGTGCACGAGCAGGGGAAGGGCAAAGAGAAAGGAGACAGAATCGCAAGCTGCTCCAGGTTCTGAGCTGTCAGCACAGAGCCTGACCCAGGGCTCAAACTCAGGAGCCGTGAGATCAAGACCTGAGCAGAACTCAGAACTCGGACGCGTAACCTACTGAGCCACCCCAGCGCTCCTGGCTCTGTTTACAGTAAGCCCACTCTGGGAAACCGGGGTGAGAGTAACCAACAACTGCCAATGCATGAACACCATGAAAATAATCACCACGACCCAAGTTGGCCGGCCTGGGCCCGAGCTGTCTTCCGTAGGGGTAATCCAGTAAGCCGCCTCTCCCACGCCAAACGCCTTGTACAGACTCTTCTGGGCCTTCAGGCTCCTCGTAACTTCTACCTGTTTGCAGTTTGCAAATTCCTCACCTCCAGTGTTTCCTCCTACGGGAAGCCTTCCTGGCATCCTTCAGGTTTCCACGGTAGCTCCTTTGCTGACCTGCTGTGGGCCTTTTCTGCCTCTCTGCAACAGTTCTTGCCACACTGGACTGGAACTCTGATTGCTGCTTTGAATGGCCACTTCCCCCCAAGACTTTAAACAACCTAGTCAAGCACAGTAACAAGCACATAAATATTTGTTAAAACATTACAAAAATGAGGATAACCAGAGAGAAAACAAATATAAAATATATGCCATAGAACTAATTCTGTGTGAGCTTTGGGGTTTTTAATTCAATATTTATTACCTTCTATGTATGTATGTATGTATCTATGTACTTATATATCCAATCTATGTATCTACCTCATCTATGTATATATCTATCTTTCTATGGATTATCTACCTACCTACCTACCTACCTACCTATCTATCGTCTCTTTGATAGACCTGTAAATAAAATGAAAACTTCTCTCAAGAAACGATAGTAAACTTGCTAAGTGTAATTTTACATAAATCTTCCATGTAAATATTCAGAAAGTGCCACCCATAAGTTTACCATCATCAATGATGATCCATTTATTGCCAAGCCATTTCCTTCAGAGGTTTAATTCCTAGGATTTTACAATGGGAAGGAGTCTTCGCTAGAACCTGAGTCTTCACACAACGCATCTGCCCTTGGAGGAGGTCAGTCACTGAATTTATTTGATGACATCTGGGCAGGACCTAGACATCGCACTGTACCCAGTTCAGTTTGAGGAACTCTAATTTGGGAAATCTTGTCCATTCTAGTAAATCCATAATCCCATGTCTCTTAGTTCTGTTTTACTGGACCTGTGTGAAAGAACATAATTCTGCCTTTGTCATTATCAGTTCCTCAGGATTTTTTATTTCATTTTACTTTAGAGAAAGAGAGAGCACACAAGTGGAGGGAGCATGAGAGAGAGAGAGAGAGAGAGAGAGAGAGAGAGAGAGAATCCCAAGTAGGCTCCATATCCTGGGGCTGGATCCCACAACCCCAGGGATCATGACCTGAGCCGAAATCAAGAGTTGGGTGCCCAACCGACTGAGCCACTGGGCACCCCAGTTCCTCAGATTTCTAAAGATAGTTATCATACTCTGTTCAGCAGGTTTTCTTTAGTTAAAAAAGATAGAAAAAAAGGAAACTCATTTGTTAAATACTTATCAAGTACATTTATTGATTCAAATGCAACTATATATTTACTGTAAAGGTATGATCACTGAGATATATATCTAAATATAATCTTATTCAGAAGGGATATATATGGGAGTGTGCAAATCGAATTTGATGTAAAAGTACAAACAATAGGAATGATACACACTCATTAAAGAAATTTTACTAATTGATTTCCCTATTATCCTATTTCATAAGTGCTTTTTCGTCATTGGTCATATTCTTTTTTTCTATATATTTTTCACTTACGGACCTTACGAGTGCTATCAAAAAAAATTAAAAATGGCAATATGCCATCAAACGTTAGAATTCCGTCCCTAATTCTGTTTCGTGGGGACACTCCCACCCAGTTCAGGACAGACCTGAGAAAACTCCCTTCCCCTTGAAGTCTCCATGTCTGATGAAAAATGGAATACTTGAGTTTGTGCAGCTGTTCACAAGCTAATTATCTGCAATCATTTCTGATTACTTAATAGGCCATGGTAGGACGTGTGTCTGTTGCTATGTTGAGTTTAGACATTAGGCTTTAATGCGCGGATATGGTGAATTGCGCTCGTTGCTGCCTGCTAATAGACCATTCCTGAAAATGAGACCATATCTCAATGGGATTTGCTTGTTTATTTTAAATAAGTAATAACTACAAACTCAGATCCTAGATCCAGTGTTTACCATTTTAAGAATGCACTTTTTAATGCTGTATCATTTCTACTGCATTTAAATTATTCAAGTTTGGAGAACACGCGTTATTAAACTAATGAGTCAATAACCAACTCAAAATACTTAGATTTCACATTCTTCCTGCTCCGTTCAGCTTCCTAAATTGTTTTCTGCCATCGATAGCAAAATAAATTCTTTTTAAATGCGGCCCAACAAGCTGAATGTAATAATACAATAATGAGGAAAATATATGCATATCAAAAGCAGACAAGTATTTACTAACATTAAACCAAGATGCCAGTGCTAGTGGCCTAGCGTTCGGGAGTGACACAGAGGTGTTGACGTGGAAGGTCGACCAGAATCCTTGTAAGGACACTAATTTGCATTGCAGTTTGCCATTTCATGATGGAGTTTCATCCAAAAAGCTAGTGTGTAGTTTTAAAAATTTAGAAGGCTGTTCTTTGGTTGATTCTCCATATATCTGTGTTCCTGATTGCCAACAATGGATGCAAGGGGCCTATACAGAAGCCTTTGGCGTCTCTTCCTCTTTTCCTTGCTGTTCACAAGCTCTATTTTTTTTTCTATCATGTTTTCGTTTCTTCATCTCTTTTAAACTTCCTTTTCTGTCTCTCTCGAGTCTTTGATTAGAGAAGCCAGTAGGATCCATATAACAAGTGGAAAGTGTGTGAACTCCCAAACCCTCGACTTTCCTTCTGCATCTTCCAAGAAATGGGTCCTTCCATCCTCTGCCTGCCCCAGGCCTTGTTCGGCACTGGATTTACCCCCTTTTAAAGTCAACTTCAAGGACTGGGACCCTGCGGATTGTTTGGGTCCATCGCACTGGGTGAAATGGTGCGATTCTATGACCTGCTTCCTCAGAAATACGACACACACAGAGCTTCAACGCACTAAAAGCTGTGCCTCTTCTGCCATCAAAGAAACAGGGAGAGAAAAGACTAGAGTAATTGTCCAGTGACTTACACTCTTCATTGGCATGTATGATTTACATCTGGAAATATAATACCTGTATTTCTCTGAATCTTTGGATCGCCTTCGTGAATTAAGGTTCTTAGGAGCTCTTTTGTGTTTTCTGTGTCTACATTTTTGATGTGTCACTGGAAACATAAAACTCACCCCAGCATCTCCTTCCTAATACCTCCTTTTTTAAAAGTTCTGGGCTCTCTGTTCCCTACACACAGCTCGCATTTCCTGAGGGGCCCACATAAGCCTCTGTCTGGTGAAATCAAATCCTTCTTCGAGGTCACTGCCACTGCCGTTTCCCCTCTGAAACGTCCTACAATAGTTTCAGTGATACTAGTAAGAGCAACACTGTCAATAATAAAGGTAATGAAAAGAACTTGAGTCTTTAATGGCCATGTGCCGTGCTAAGCCCATTAAGTGGGTGTAAGCGCTTTATCTTCAAAATAGTGCCGTTATTATTTCGATTCATCTGATGAGTCCACCAGGAATTAGCACTCAGTCGCCAAAGCTTAAAATATCGTGTTCAGGGTCACATGGTCAAGGTCCAGGTAAGGGAGAGGGCAGGTCTTTAAACCAGTCGTTCAAGAACTCAGTCGAATCCAGACTCCACGTGATTAAACTCTATAGCTACTGTTTCTCACAATGCTGGCAGAATTGATTCCTTATTTTTTCCAAAACCCCCTGTTTGCATTGCTACTCTAGCCCGTGGGCTCCTTCAGGGTTGAGTAACTGCTTTATTTTCACATCCTCAGAACCAAGAACTGGCCCATCTTAGCAAATCCATTTGTATCGGCGAAACGGATTTAATTCTTCCTTTACAGATTTCTCTTCCTGTACATGCCCTATGTCCCTTTTTCTTCCTTCACATACACGATTTCAAGCCAAACAGGACTATTTGCCATTCCCCGCACACCCCCTGTGCCGCTGCTCTGAGACCCTGTTGTGTGTGCTGACTCAGTGGCTGGAACGCCCTTCGGCCCAGGCCAATCTTCACCGAGGAACTCCAACTGCGACTCTCGGCCGGAGCCCCTCTAGCCCGTGAATCGGACGGGAGTGCTCGCTCCGGCACGTACTTTCCGCACCTCATGTGCGGGGCTCTCATCCCTTACAACTTCCTGCCTCACTCACAGGTTGGCAGGCTCTTCTTCCGACCCACCTACTACTGAGTTTCCTAGATAGCAGGTGCTCGATAGAGACAAAACGAATTCAAAACTAAGAAGGTATTTAAACCAGTTGATTTGGTTTCCTATGAAATGAAGAGGTTCAAATTCATGGCACAAGTAGTTATATTTTTGCATCTGTAGGTTATTGAATACAGTGCTGGAGTAAGACAGCATTATTTTTATCGTTTCTTTCCTTTTCAGTGAATGCATACTCTGACCTGATTAGCTATGGCCTGTCCATTTGGAAGCAAATATCTATGGAATGCTAAAAATGAGGGAGAGAGAGAGAGAGAAAGAGAGAGTGAGAACGACATTTTCATTGACATGACTAGAAAGATTTAACAGCATTTAGACACCGAGGAATTTCTTTCTCTTTTATAATAAACCAGCAACACTCTTTTCAATGACATTTAAGCGCATGCATGTCTCAGTAGCGGTAACAAGGTTAAAAATGTTCAACAGACTGACATTATATTAAATGCCTATCTATTAAATTCAACAGATGTTTACCAAGTTTCTACTACAAGCAAGGCACAATACTTGGTTACGATTCTGTGAAGAACAAGGAAGAGTTCTATACGATTACTTAAAGAAGTGAACACCAGGAAATGCAGATGTGACAAGGGCCAGAATGGGAGACACCCTGCACCCTCCAGAAGAGACACAAGTACTGTAAAAATGTGCAAAGGAAAAATGTTACATCTTTGGGGAAACTCATTGGAACGTCTATTCTTTGATTTCACATACCAGCTTGCTAATAATGGTGACGTGGAATACGTAGTGATGGGTGCCTTCAGCAAGTCCATGAGAACAATGGATTGAAAAAAATAGAAATTAAATAAATGAAAGCAATAGAAGGCAGTAGAAATCAAAACTAAATTTATAGCAATAGAAGGCAGTGGAAATCGAAACTAAATTTATAGACTTTTTAATCTTTTTTAAGTTTACTTATTTGACAGAGAGAGAGAGAGAGAGAGAGAGAGAGAGAACACGCATGTGTGTGGGTGAGCAGGGGAGGAGCAGAGAGAGAGAGAATCCCAAGCAGGCTCCACACTCCTCTCCGACTTGAAGCTCCATCTCAAGAACCATGAGATCATGACCCGAGCTGAAATCAAGAGTCAGACGCCTAACCGACTGAGCCACCCAGGTGTTCCATAAATTTATAGACATTTTAATAGTACACATTTAACATAAATACTAGGGAAAACATGAGCCAATCTTATCATCACACCACAATTATTTCCATCTGTGTATGTTAGGTATTGTACGGATTTCAGATGTGCGATTCTGAGAACAGCACTTTTCTTGAATGTGTCGAAGGAACAGTTTATTTCTGAATGTGCACTTTAGCACAGCCTGTGTGACACACGCACATCTCCTACTTAACCTGCAGTAGCCAGGTTCCCTAAACCAGAAAATGAGAAATAACAACAACAGTAATAAAGCCTATCTCATGGGTGGTCGAGAGGATTGAATGAAATGCTCACGGGAAGTGACAGCAGCTGTCACAAAGGGCTCAAGAAACAGTGGCTCTTAAAACCGTCTTCCGCACTTTACCTCCTACTCATTCTCAGTTCTCCCCTATCATTGGAAGCCTTAATATTCATATGATACTGGTTGAAAGACCAAAAAGCAGACAGAAGAACTCCAAAGAGATGACTAGCAGCAGACCACAGAGCACCTCCCGCAAGTTCAGCACAACGCTGGACAGATGCGGCTCCACAGGCTGATGGCCATGTCCCCGCCCTGCTGCTGTGGGCGTCAATGTTGGTGACGTGGGACAAGAACCGTACCTGCGTCCCGCCACCTGGAAGCATCAGGAGACAGAGACATGATGGCTTTAGCCCTCGCCCTCCTGCGGAATACGGCCTCAAAGCACCAGGCAGCCCAGGGAGTCACCTGTTTACCTGAGACAGCACCGGAAGCATTGAGCAGGGGACGCAGCAAGAGTAGCATGAAGCAGACTAGAATTGCATGGCAAGGACTCTGCAAGCACACTGTCCCCGGGACCGCAGCCCGCAGGGTAAGCCAGAATCTACATATTCGATCCAAGGGGAACAGCAGCATGCTAAAGTACAAGACTTCCACGGGCTCTAGAGGCTCCTAACGTAATCTCCAAATACCTAGGAGCTGACAACAAAAATCACCTGTCGTGCCCCAAACCAGGAAAGGCCCAGTGGGAAGAAGACAAGACGCTCAACTGGTGGCAATAATGAGGTGAATAAGACATTTGCATGATCCAACAAGGTTCTCAAAAGGGCTTCTACAATCAATGATAAATTCTCTTGAAAACCATGGAAACAATTGAAAATCTCACAGATAGCAGTTTTACCCAAGAACCAGGTACAAATTACAAGACTGAAAAGCACATTCACTGAAATAAAAAAAGCTTGCGGGATCGTAACCAGAGTGACGATGACATAGAAGAGACTCGGGGACAACAGAAATCTAAGGAGCTACCTAACAACTGTATCATCAGAACCTCGGGAGATGGGAAAGCACGGAGAACCCAGAAAATATTAGAAGAGTGATCAAAATTAGTAGGTATTACCGCTATCCTCTCTGACCACCGAGATAACATGGTACCACTTCGCCTAAAATGTAGACAATCTGCCTCTTAGAGCTCCTGACCCTTTACCTTCACACTATCAGCATCGTATCATCCCTACATGCATCACGAGTCTCCCAGGACAATGTTATATTATTTTGCTCCCAACAGTCCGGTGTAAAGAAACTAAGAGAAAATATGAAATATTTTGTGTTTTAGATATTTGCCTTTTCAGGTTTTCTGTATTGCTTCTTAATGATTGGCATTTCCATCTGGCATCATGTCGCTCTGCAGTCATGTCCAAGGGCATAGTTACACTTGCGGTTCTAAGGTCCTTGTTAGCCAATTCCCACGTCTTGGTCATCGTGGAGTCAGTCTTGGTTGTCTCTGAAACTGGGTCACATTATCCTGGCTCCTCTTATGTTGCATAATTTGAATGGAATCCTGAATATTACATGGAGGTGGGTCTGGATTTGGGATAGTCCTCTGGAGAGCATGGATGTGTTGGTCTCAACAGGCAACTAATTTGGTTGGATTCAAACTGCAAATTCTCTCAGGCAATGATCAAATCTTGGTTTGGTTCCCTTATCCTCAGCTGCTCAGTGTTCGGTCTGCCCCCGCACACGAGTGTGGTTCAGGGTCAGGCGAGGACAAAGGCAGGGTTGAAGCACAAAACTTGGGGCTCGCCATCTCAGATCTCTCCTATGTCCCCCTTTTCCAGGGGCTGCCGTTGGCCAGAATGACCATGGCCTCTTCAAGCCCCTTTCTGGCAGACTTTGGCCAGCCCATTTGGTACTGATTTGGTTCTGCCGTCAGGATAAAAACTGTAAAAACAAAAAGCAAAACAAAACAAAAAAACAAAAAAAACCCAGCTGGTCTCTCCTTCCACGTCTTACACTGACCTAGAATCTGCCTGCCTGTTTGCTCTCCAGTATTGATTTTGATTGTGGGCAGAATCTATTATCATGTTGCCCAGAATCCAGAGTTGGGTTTCAGTAAGAGCTTGCTCCACAATCCAAACAGAAACTTCCTTGAGGTCTTGGAGAGAAATTTAGTCAACACTGCAAATGAGGTTGGAATGAATGCCATTTTTCAAGTACCCATTCTTCCCAAACAAGACCCTGTTTTGCCTGTCCATCTGGTTCTTTCATGCTTCTCAGTAATTTTCTTCATATAATCCTGCATATTTCTTATTAGAGAAGTATTGAAATGTATCTGAAATTGTGTTTCTTTTTAAAAAATGTTAATGTTTGTTTATTTTTGAGACAGGGCACGAGTGCTCGAGGGGCAGAGAGAGACACACAAACAGAATCCAAGGCAGGCTCCTGGTTCTCAGCAGTCAGCACAGAGCCGGATGCGGGGCTCAAACTCACAAACTGTGAGATCATGATCTGAGCTGAAGTCAGACACTTAACCAACTGAGCCACCCAGGCACTCCTGATTGCATTTCATTTGCCTACATTTCTTTGGCATTAATTTGCTAATTTATGGAAGCCTCATGTGAGAGGTGCCTGTCCCCCCTTGTGGCACAAAGGATCTGCAGTTTCGTTCTGAAGGCACATGCTGCGTGTTTCACGTTAGGCCAGCCGAGGTGGCCAGTGGTCCAGCTCCGTTCCTGGTCTGCCTTGTGGTCACCGTCCTGCTGAGCTGTTCAGGGAGGATCACTGATCTTAGGTTGGTTCCAATTCTTTCTCCTCAGTGTAGAGTTCAAAGGCAGATAAGGTGATGGCGTAGGCCCCGTCCTTGCTGATTTCATATACTGAGGACTCTCAGAGCCCTGCATGGACAATTTAGTGACAGAATAGGAGAAGGGTTCAAGCTATCTTCTCTTTTTTTTTTTAATGTTTATTTATTTTGAGAGAGACACAGAAGGAGAGAGGAAGAAAGAGCAAGCGGGGGAGGGACACAGAGAGAGAGAGAGAGAGAATCCCAATCAGGCACTGCGCTGTCAGCCCAGAGCCCGACAAGAGGCTGGACCCCATGAACCATGAGATGATGAACTGAGCCAAAATCAAGAGTCAGATGCTTAACTAACAGTCACCCAGGCACCCCTGTCCTTTTTTTTTTTTAAGGAGGCTTCATATCCAGTGTGGGGTTTGAACTCACAACCCTGAGATCAAGACCTGAGCGGAGATCAGCAGTCAGACAATTAACTGACTGAGCCACCCAGGCACCCCTGTCTTTAAAAAAAAAAAAAAAAAAAAACACCTCTTTTTACTAGACTGAACCAGCTCTGACTGGAATTTTCCACAAACATGCAGCAATAACCTAACATTGAGGTTTTAATTATATAGTTACCTGCACTAAATTACGGGATAAAAAAAGGGAGGGAAGTTAAAATGAGAACTAAAAAAATAATAGCACATTATTAAGCTTTATAAATGGACTTATTTTTAAAAATTAATTTGAGATATTAAAATTAATGAGAAACTTTAAATCAACTTCTCGTTTAAAGATATGCAGACTGCTTCCTTTGTTCTTAAATGTTACCTTTATATTCTAAATCCCCACAGGTTTCCATGAAAATGTATTAAGTTATCCAAGTATTTGGCTGATCTCTACTGTCCAAGAGAAACTTGATGGCTATTGCAAAGAATACAAAAATATTCATTTCCATTTCCTTAAATTTCATTTACAAAAACAAGAAGTACCTTTAATCATAAGCTATGAAAGGTGACAATACCTGAGAAAATTTCTCATTACAGAGTAATTAGCTATTTGACTGGACTACATAATCCTCTCCTTAAAAAAATAAAATAAAATCACTGTTTCCCCAGAGAAGTTACAAGACGCCAAGAGCACACTTAAAATCCTTTATTGTCGTTATTAAATGCATTATACATACATGATAAGTGGAATATAGCACACATTTGATGAAATGCACACAGCCTTTATGAGGGCAAAAAAAATACACAGCCAAGAACAGAAAGACGGCACATATTAGAAACAAAGCGAACAGCTCTCCTGTGTCACAGTCACTATAAAATGTGCCAGGATGGTCTACACCCTTTCTGTTAAACAAAAGGGAACTAAACATTATGTAAGGTTTAAAGAAATTAAATGCCAGAATTCCACAGAAGGAGAAAATATTAGCATCCTGCAACAATTTTCATTCCTGGTCCATTTTCTGCCCACTGGAAAAAGCTGCACTGGTTTGCTTTCCCAAGAGGACACACGAAAAAATTCTTTCCGTTGTTGGGTCCGATCTTCAACACTGTCCTCATGATGGAGCGCCTGCCGTGGTTGCACAACGGGAAGGACAGATCCGCCCACTGCAGGGTTAAGACAGAAGGGTTGGGAGGTTTGGGGGCAGGTTATGAACACGAAGAGCCCACGTCCCCTGCTGTTTCTCTGACGTTGGAGACAGAAGTCATGAGCTCTCGCCCTTGGAAAAGGCTCAGATCCAATAAGAAGCATCTCTCCTGCAATGTGCTTCAATCACACAAAAAACTGCCCAAATTCAGAGCTTCTCTCTACTGGTGTATTTATAGGGGTTCCTTGGTTTTTATAGAAAATAATTGAGAACGATCCACATCTTCCTATAAAGCCATCACCAGTTTGTGATATGTTGAAATGACTAAGATGAAGGATTTGTTATAATTTTAATATTCAACTTCCTTCATTGCTTAGGAATAAAAGGAATCCAATACAGAATTACAGGGATGAATTTAGGCAGATTCCGTTGTATTATTCTTATAAATGTTGGCCTCAAGGGAGCTATAAAGCAGGCTGTCGTGTTATCAATTTGCTACCTAATATTTGTCCCATTACATCCACGAAAGCTCCTTCAGGAGGAAATGTCAGGTCAGTAGGATGGAGTCACCTCTCAGGAAGGGCTTCAGACCTACTCATGACCCCGTTTTCCTTGGAAAATTCCTCAGGAAGGCACCACACTGACGACAGAGGTTTTCAATTTCATTAAGCCCAACCAGAAATTTTTTGCTCCAGCACTGAGACAGATCAGTATTTTCTTTTTTCAGTTATGCACCAGATGTAGCAGGTGGGAAAATATGCATTTAAACATTGAAACCACCGTCAGCGGAGTGAGGGGCTCACAGTCTGAGAAACAGGGAGGTGAGCCTGCGGAACGCGGACCCCTGACTCTAGAGTCCTGTCCTGTCCTCACTTCCAGGGACACATTCCCGAATCAGCAAGGGGGAGGAATAGCCCTATATTCTCAACTGTAACCCTGCAGGCTCCTGGGACAGGACTCACTAGGTTTACTGTAAATCCCAAGCACGTCAATGATTTTTCCTGCGTCCCTCTCCCCAGGGCATACACCAAAGGTTTTGTAGAAGTTAGGAAAAGCACATTTGTTTCCTGGATTAGTCGCCACCTGCATAAATCACTCAGTCCCTCTCTATCCGTATAAACCAAGGACCACACATATGTGCCTGTGGTTACACATGGCTATGCGAGAATCATCTAATGGCTATTATTTGATTACTTTTTCTTTTTTTGATGAAGCCTTTTGAATTTTATGTTCTTCAACATTCAGGCTTTAGACTGAATGTCAGTGTGGCTATTTGAAATTGAAAGGTGAAGAAAATAAGTAAATAAAATTTAAAGGTGAAACCGGAACACAAGATCGCTGCTCACTACTTCAATGACGCAAGCATGCGACGGCGCCCCACGACCTTGGGAAGATCTTACGTACTTGGAAAAATCCGCACTGCGCTCCTCTGGGTAGAGGACAAGCGTAAAACGGCCTGCCCTTGTTCTCGCCATCCTTCCGCACAACTCGTAGGACGCAGAGGCGGTTGTGCTCACCGCAGCGAGGACTGCCGCCATGTGACGCGCCAGTACCATCTGTCCTATTAATTCCAAGTTCGCTGCAACGACAGGTTACAAAGTTACCACAGTGCAACAGCGCGAAAGGGATAATTCCCACCGCCTTCCCCTGCATTAGAATTCTGCTTGTACAGGGGCGTCTGGTGGCTCAGTCCTTTACGCATCTGTCTTCGGCTCAGCTCATCATCTCTTAGTCTGTGGGTTCAAGCCCTGCATCTGGCGCTGCGCTGACAGCTCAGAGCCTGGAACCTGCTTCGGATTCTGTGTCTCCCTCTCTGTGCCCCTCCCCCATTCGCTGGCTCTCTCAAAAAATAAACATTAAAAAAAATTGTTTGTACAAAGACATGGTGCCAAAAGGGGGAGCCTGGTCAATCACAGGTCATTCCACACACTGCTCCTGCATCTGTTTAATTCTTGGTTTTCCAACATAATCCTAACTTACTTCCAAAGCCCCCTGTGCACCCAAAGCATGCAATAAAAATTTCTAAAGAATAAAAACAGCTGAAATGTGTACCCAGCACATCCACTTTACTTAGTTTTCATTTGTGATAACTAGGTCTTCCCTTACTCAGCAGTAGACTGTGGCCTCTTGAATTTCCTCTACAAGATTCTCAAGTTCAGTAGCTCCCTGCCCCCCAAAGAACTAGAATGACAGTCTTCTCTAATTATTTCCCCATTGATAGCAAGCTCTCATGGATGGCTCTGACAAGGCCAAAAAGATCACTCTCTCTATCGTCCATTTGAAAGACAATTTTCTATGCTTTCCTTTGATCAAGGCTACTGGAGTAGTTGCAATCATATTTCAGCAAGGCCTGGGCTGGCTGGCAGACAAGAAATGTGTGTTTTGCCAAGCCAGGAGGGAACTTTCTCTCCCCCACAATTAGGATCAAGAGTCTGGAGGTCATTCCTGCATACAGTGGACAAAGGTCAGAAGGTGGACTTCTACACAGCGGCAGAAGCGAATTTCCTCTTGGAAAAAGAGCTTCATGGTTATTTTATACTTTTTATATTTTGCATATTTTTTATAATGCCTTCGTAAGAGTTAGTCTCTTTAATAAAGCTGAAGAGAAACAAAGCTCACATTAATTGAAACAGAAGTCCTTCTTAATATCACTATTCTAAAACTTTTTAATGATTAAAAATTCATCCTTTCTCATTTTTTGGTTAAAATACCATTCTTAATTTTTAGAAATACTTAAAAATCATAAATAGTTCCTGTTTCTTGCTTCCTAAACTATATTCTGTTTTTTTAATTTTTTGAGTTAATTAATTTATTTATTTAGAGAGAGAGAGCACAAGCAGGGGAGGGGCAGAGAGAGGGAGAGACAATCTACAGCAGGATCCCCACTGTCAGCTCAGAGACTGACGCGGGGCTTGAACTCACGAACTACAAGATCAGAACCTGAGACAGAGTCAGACACTTAACCAAAGGCCACCCAGGCGCCCCCTAGACTACACTCTTCATACACGTGTTGCAGTGATGATGCTTCAAGGCATATCGAATTGAAATGTAGAGTCTGATTTTTTTCTTTCCATTTTCACTGACATAGAGATATTTTATTTGTGATGAAATTGGTTTAAACTCATTTATAAAACAGATGCTTAAGTAAAACTGCTTTAAATTGACTCAAATATTCTGAGGGTAGTTTCTGAAGCTGTTCGTGCAGCCGGCAGTGCTAAGGAAATCATTATTGTTAAGTATTTTGCCAGCAACTGTTTTGTCTGTACGTCTGTCAGGACAGAGAAGAGGAGCTTCTATTTTAGAATCCTAGGTAATACCATCCAGAAACAGTAAAGCCAGAAAGCAACAGGCTTTTCTTTCCCATCCTCCCTCCATTTTTCCGATGCCCCTTCCAAAAAAGGATATATTAAAATTTTAGCTTCAAGAGAAGCTAAATATCTAGGTGTCGTAGAGATATCAAGAAACGTCAAAACCATGGGGGCACGGGGGTGGCTCAGTCGGTTAGGCATCTGACTTCAGCTCAGGTCGTGATCTCAGTGCCCATGAGTCAAAGCCCTGCGTTGGGCTCAGTGCTGACAGCTCAGAGCCTGGAGCCTGCTTGGAATTCTGTGTCTCCCTCTCTTCCTGCCCCGCTCCCAATCACAGTCTCTCTGTCTCTCAAAACTAAGACATTAAAAAAATTTTTTTAAAAACAAGTCAGCAAGTAGATCATAAATAAATGTGCTTTTAAAGAAACAGTTAAAAGAGAAAGAAAAAAGGTAAAGAATATTGATAGGAGTGAAATGATGCTTTCTTATAAAAAAAATACACACTTGCAAACAGTTTTCTACATTATCATGGAAGTGGTTGTCTTAGATGATAATTCATTGAACACTTCCGAGCCATCTGCTCCACCCTAGAAAATCTCCAGGGCCCCACAGAGCCAAGAGAGGTTTAAATTCTCTTTTCTAGTAAAGCTCTCCTGGAGAGGGGCAAAGCAGAGGGGTGGGAGGGAGGATTCGGTGGGGGATAAAAGGCCCCAGGGCTCCCCTCTGGCTCCTCATTCCTTTCATTCCATTTCTTCCCTGGTATAAGGTTAAAGAAGGAAAACCGGCCATCTGCTATCCTATCCCTGGTACTCAGAGTGTGGCCTGCCGACCAGAAGCGTCACCATTACCCGGGAGAGCCTCAGCAACCCAGAATTAGGGGCGCCTGGTGGCTCAGACTGAGGAGTGTCGGCTCCTGGTTTCAGCTCGGGTCATGACCTCGCAGTTTGTGGGATCCAGCCCCTTGCAGGGCTCAGCACTGGCAGGGCGGCAGAGTTTGCCTGGGTTTCTCTGCTCTGCTCCTCCCCACTTCTTTCTCTCTCTCTCAAAATAAATAAATAAACTTAGAGAAGGAAACCGAAAACGAAATACAGAATTATCCAGCCTGCTCCAAATCGCCCACTGAATGCGAATTTGCATGCTAACAAGGTTCTCAGGTGATTCGTATGCACATTAAGTTGTGAAGCACTGACTTAATGTGACCGAGATATGGATGCCACCTGTGATCACATCAAGCCTAAATATGCACAGCTAATCTTAATTTTATGACAGAAAACATTATCTAGGATAATTAAATGTTCTGATTGAGGACTTCTTGGTTCCTCTTTGTTTCCATCATCATTATTTAAAAACTTTGTAAACTGTAGCAGAGTATTTTCTTAGGTAAACTTAGCATCAGAATAGGTAACTTATTTTGATCATTAGGACCTTCATTCTGAACATTAGGAGTCGATAATAAATGGTCTGTCAATATAATAGATCAGGGGTTGACAAATGTTTCCAGATTGCACGTTTTCGGCTCGTGGGTCCTAACAGTCTCCGTTGCTACTACTCAACTCTATCTGCTGTTCTAGCATGAAAAGCAGCCACAGTAACTACGGAAGCCAATAGGAATGGAATGTGTTCCAATAAAACTTTATTTATAAAAATAGGTGGGAGGCTGGATTTGGCTCTGCCAACCAGAAGTCAGAAATGAGCAACGCTTGATGCATAATAAGCTTTCAATAATTACTTGTTAATGAATACATAAGTAACACTGTACGGAGATCAGATAAAAACTCTTCTCAAGAAGACATCACCATGCACAACTGTGTCATTTTAAAATGGATAGTTTTGGGGCACCTGGGTGGCTCAGTCGGTTAAGCATCTGACTTCAGCTCAGGTCATGACCTCACAGTTTGTGAATTTAAGCCCCACATCAGGCTCTGCGCTGAGCTTGGAACCTGGAGTCTGCTTCAGATTCTGTGTCTCCCTCTCTCTCTCTGCCTCTCCCATTCTCATGCTCGCTCTTGTACTCTCTCTCTCTCAAAAATAAACAAACATTAAAAAATGTTTTAAAAATAAATGGATAGTTTTTCAATGAGTTCATCATGGTTTAATTTTATAGATAGGGTGATTCTTTATAATAAAAACACTGTCTACATTTTTTTGAACCAGTCTCACTGAACGTAGATTTTGTAGCTCAGTGGCATTTCAAGAATTAAAACAAACAGCAGAGGTAAAGCGACTCATCCTAGGCGGCCCCGGGCGGTTCTCTTGCAGACCACACACTCCAAAGGTTACAGGAAGCATGTATAAGGGGTCAGCACTCCCCTAGCGTGAGAGGTGGCACTCCGCCAACCGTGACTGGACAGACACGAGAAAATGTTACTGATTCTGCCAGTTTCATGTCCTCATCCAAGCAAACCTCTGCACCAGCTCAGGAAAAACCTGACCCCAAGCACAAGGATTCTCTGAATATGTATCACTGTGTTCTGCACTGTAGTTACACTAATTGGATCAAAGACTCAAAGCCTTTTCTAGCAGGTACTCTGAACCGCTTAAAAACTGGTTCACCCAGCTATTTCATAATCCAGTCACTGGGTAAAATTCCAGTGTATCCAAAGACCAATGCGAAAATATGCCTCGTCAACATAGCATGTATGGTGTGGTGCTGAGATCAGTAATTTAGAGAACAAAAGGCGAATTAATTACCATATAATTATTAAAGGGAAAAAACAAACTGCCTATCAATTCTCTGAGCGGACCACCTGCTTTAACCATATTATGTCGTGAGCTTCTGCTGGGCATCTTGTCCACAAGATGAAGACTGTAGCTGCCAGACCAGGAGAAAAATGAAATAAATGACAGTAATTTGCAATTTATTCCTTGTAAAGTAGCTGGGTGCAGAAGGGCTGCTGGGTGAATGTATTTCATCACTTGACATTTATTCTGCTAGTTGATCTTGATTGATTTTAGAGTCTCAGTCCTGGGGTTCTTATATTCAACACACACACAGGCCGCGGCGTTTCTAAGTAATGCTATGCACTGTGATTCATCATCTGACCTTATTACAATGGCTTATGAAGAAATCATTTAAATTTAAGGTTACAGTAATGTTTTCTTAAATCCCTAATTCATTAGTTAAATTGTCTAAGATTTTCCTCGAAGCACTAAGGAAATAAAAATATGCCAAGATATTTCATCTGCGCACAACGAACCCCACAGCACTAAAATGATCACATCTCCTTCTTTGCTCTTAAGCTACAGAAAAGACCTAACAAATGATTTTCGTACAGGATATTCCCCAACTCAGACGCTCCAGACCTGCTCCTTCGTGACCTCTGATTAGGGTTCATTAGATGTTAATTGGGATTAACATGTAAAGTTAATCCTGATCCAGTCAGTGAAATGTCTGTCATTTAATTCAAATGTCTGTCATTTCTTACTGTGTTATGGACACAAGAAGAAACAGGTATTAATAAATGACTGTGAATGAGACTTTTGGAGAAATTGGTCAAGGAAAAATCATCAAGACTAACTGATGGCAAATATACAGTCAGGACAGGAAACTGGAGACAAAAGCATCTACTGACCACACACGCTCAGAAATCTGTTAGGAAATAAGCCCGAAGGTTCCCAGAGCTGGACGGGGCCTGCACATCCAGGGGTCCCTGGGAACCCTGCTGCCCCAGGGAAAAATCCTCCCCTCGCAAGGACGCAGCCCGTCTGGGGGAGATGAAAATCCCACCTGCCCTCACTTGAAATCCCACCACGCCAACTCCTCCCCCGCCTGCCGCTCACTGGCAAAACAGTAATGGGAAGGAAACGCTCCAACTTCACTTTATTTAAAAATGCAGGATGTACAGCAGCTGCTTCCTGAAGGAAAGAGAAAAAACCAGCTTGAAAGAGAAAACTGTGGAGAAATGCCTCTTACAGAGGCTCCACAGCAGGTGGCGAGAGTAGAGAAGTCCCAGAGGAAGACTTACACACGGGGGTGTGGACAGGCGGTTTCAGGCGCTGCCTGTAACGCAGGAGAAGGGGTGACTCTGTTTATTAAAACTTCTCCATCTCCAGCGACAGCGATCGGGAGGCTGCTTCTGGATGGGAAGCGCATAGTCTCAAAACATACCTGGTCTGCCCGCACAATGACGACTTTCTACATTCAGCTACAACTGTAGCGCACGTGCTCTCTGGGCCTTCGTGGCTGAAACAAACACCCCCACACGGCCGTCTGACCCAGCGACCGCCTTCACAGCCATGTCACTAAAAGTCTCTCTCGGATCCCTCTCTTTGGAAGACACCTGACTCTCATAGGTAACAGTCTCCCTCTTGGAAGAACGATCTTTCTTTGAAAGGAAATATAAAAAAAGAAATAAATAAACGCAGGGACACGTGCAGTCGGTTAAATTTCTGACGTTGGCTCAGGCCATGATCTCATGGTTCATGAGTTCCAGCCCCATGTCAGGCTCTGTGCTGACAACTCAGAGCCTGGAGCCTGCTTCGAATTCTGTGTCTCCCTCTCTTTCTGACCCTCTCCCGCTCGCATTTTCTCTCTCTCTCTCTTTTAAAAATAAACATTAAATTTTTTTTTAATAATGCTAACCGTGGTGATTGATATCAGGTGGGATTATGGGGATTAAAACATCTTTCTTTATACTTTCCAGAATTTTCCAAATTTTCTGTATTGGGCATGTATAAGGTTACAGTCAAAAGAAAATAACTTTTGGGGTGCTTGAGTGGTTAAGTTGTTTAAAAGTCAGACCTTGATTTTGGCTCAGG
This sequence comes from Suricata suricatta, assembly GCF_006229205.1. Taxonomy (NCBI): domain Eukaryota; kingdom Metazoa; phylum Chordata; class Mammalia; order Carnivora; family Herpestidae; genus Suricata; species Suricata suricatta. Next base: position 7,938,312 of record NC_043700.1, on the reverse strand, counting down.
TCATGATTTCACAGTTTTGTGAGTCTGAGCCCCATGTCGGGCTTGCTAACAGTGGAGCCTGCTTGAAATTCTCTCTCTCTCCCTGTCTTTGCCTCTCCCCAACTCGTGCTGTCTCGCTCTGTCTCTCAAAATTAATAAATAAATTTAAAAACAAAAGAATACAATAGCTTTTTTTAGACAGATGTAGAAGATTCTGTTTTCATTCTCTTCCCTTCCCTAACACCATAAGCTAGAGAAAGCAAGGCAAGTAAATGGCTCAACCATCTTTCCGGGATTGATTCACCTTACCAAAATCAATGCAGCTTCCTTAGCAGAGGATGATTTTTCCGCCTTCGTAAAACTTAATGCAAATTACCTTCAAATCAAGGTTAGAAGTATCGTACCTGTTAGAAAATCCAGGGCTACCACTTTTGAGGTCTGGTGATAAAGAGTGAGCTGTTTTTAACTTTTTATATGCTGGACTAAATACTTCCGACTGAGAACAGACCGTAGGCGAAACGTTAACTCTGTTAGATGGTGGAGTTATAAGGTTTGCTCTCTCCGTGGAGGGGTGCAGCGGATCCCTAAAACACGTGTTAGTCGGAGGAGAGTTTTGAAATTCTCCATCTAGTACCCCATTTTGGCTTGTTTTTCCTTCCAAAGCACTGGATTTCTTGCTGAAATCGGTCAAGACAAGGGTTGTAGTTCCGAATGCCGTTCTCCTGTTGATCTTCACCTCTGTACGTGGTTTTCCAAAGCTATTACAAGGATACTTCACCAAGCTGTCGAAGGCAATAGAACTGTCTTCACTGTTGATTACTGAATCTGGAAGGAGAGCGAAGTCATACTTCAGTGTTCCTAGAAGGGTAATATATCGACTATCTGAAACATCTTTTTATATTTTTAAAACTTTTAGTTCACTTACAATGGTGAATGCATAAACTACTACTACAAAGTGACTTTGGACAGTTCAGGATTAACCGTCTTCTCGCTAGGAAACGAAGTATTAAAGAAAGAGCAAAATTTCAACAACTCCTAGCAGCGCAGAGGTGGTTTTAGCAAAGATTTATATTTGCTTATTATTTTTAACCATTTGAAGGTCATTCAGCTACAAGTTTTGTTCCTATTAGGAAACATATTAAAGCAGTGGGAATTAAGAGGTGGTATATAGATCAGCAGTTAGTGGCCTGTCTTTAAATTATCAGGAGTGTCTCTGTGAATGACACATAATGGGAAAGGCTTACTAAAATTAAACAAAGATGAATTACAAAGACTTCGCGTTAATTAAAAATGCTTCAACAAAGCATCCTAGGATTTTGGAAACCGTATCTATGTTCTAAATTGTAGTCTTTCGCACTCAGACAAATAACAAGAAAATAGTTAACGGGATGCAGAGAGGCATCTCAGATTGCCGGAATGGATGAGGAGACCCAAGACCGTGGTTTTCTGAGGGCTCTCTGCTGCAAGATACTGAAGAGGGGTGAGGCCCACCCTTCCGGCCCCGAGAACAAAGCACACAGGGACAGCGAGCACAATGTGGGGTCCGTAAGTCAGGACTGAACTTTCTCGTCTCTAACTGAAGGGAGAAAGAACACTCTGCGAACACAACAGAAGCTGCCTCAATGAGCCAGTTCTGAATCACGGGTTCTCTCGGAGGTTTTACATTCTCTGAACGCATGAAATTGTGAGCTGTAAAGAGTTATTTTGAAGGATTTCAATGAAATCAGTACAATTGTCTGGGTAAAGATTTTAATAACAAGGGGAAGGAAGGATAAAGAAGGGAAAAAATTCAGCATTTTTCTGTTCCACCTGCAAAGATATTCTTACAGAAATCCTCCCTTTCAGTTTACGAAGCGCTTGGACTGAATAACAAACTCAAAAGTTGCTGAAATCTGCATAAAACAAAGCTTTATTGAATAATTCATTAGAAATAGGAGAGAACAGATGTGATCATCTCAGTTTTTTTGAGAGACAAAGGCACATGCTCTTTTAGCACAAGCATGTTTTCCCTCCCTAAGAAAAAAAAAAGCACTGAACAGAATCTTAGCACGGTGTACATGCAAAGACTGGCAATTCCTTTCAACCTTTCAGAAAGAGAGCGTTTTCCTTCGTGATGAAATATCAGGCTGCAACAAGATGTATACCTTTGTGCAATTAGCCGCCTTTGAACTCAAAATCAGAACCCAGTCTTACCGGCAGGTCTTGAAGTCAGGCAAGCGTCACAAGTCTCCGACGACGGCCTGTTGATCAGCGTACACACCACACACGTCCACTGTTCCTCAGATCTGCGAGCCACGTGGTCCCCTCCGCTGGATGGCCACCTGACCGTAGTGTTTCTCCTTGGCAGCTTGCTACAGAAGAATTTTTTTAAGTTAGCCATGACTGGGGCCCCTGGGTGGCTCAGTCGGTTAAGGGTCCAACTTCGGCTCAGGTCATGATCTCCCGTTTGTGAGTTCGAGCCCCACGTCAGGCTCTGTGCTGACAGCTCAGGGCCTGGAGCCCGCTTCGGAGTCTGCGTCTCTCCCTTTCTCTGCCCCTCCCGTGATCACGCTCTATGTCTCTCTGTCTCTCAACAATAAATAAATGTTTAAAAAAATTAAGTTAACCATTACCACTGTTAATGTCGCCTTGTTCTTATACATTGAGGGTATTTTAGAAATTCTTAAAGAAGCATTAACGTCCAAATGAGTACAAGCCCTAACTATCACAGAATAAAACGTTTCCACTTGCGCCATGCTAATTGCTATTAAAGACAGAAAATAACAAACTTTGTGTTTTTATTTAGAGTCAGAGTTGTGCTTTTGTTTTTTAAACCCACTAGGAAGCATTTCTAAAGTAACGTTTTAAGTAAGTGGCACTCTTCCCAAAGCCAACCTAATACATCTTTGTTCAACCAACCAAATTTGGGGGGGGGGGGGGCAGAGACTTAGGCAGAAATTAGAACATGGAAGCCAGTGCAAATACAACGCATGAACACCACCACCCCCAACCCCCAAACACACACACCAGACACACACACACACACACCTTGCAACTCTGCTAGTCTGTCTCGGCTCAGTAAATGCCACAACAGTGCACTCAAGACATCAGGCCAAACATGCACGAGTCGTCCTCCACACTTCCGACCCTCAGCCCCACGTCCAACCCACCAGCAAACCCCGCAGGCTCTGCTCCAGGGGCACACGCACCCCGGCACTCAACAAGCTCCCCAGGTCTGTGTGTTCTCCACGGCCCAGGGCGGGGGGCGGGGACGGCGGCGGCAGTGTCTGCCCTGGGTTCCTCGGTGGCAGGGCCCGTGCCCCCAGCACCACCTTGCACCTGCTCAGTGCCGGGGACAACGTGCCCCGTGGCCTCAGGAGCCGCTGCACGGTCTCCACTTACAGAAGACCTGAGAGGGGCTGCCCCACTCTCCGCTCCAGGGCTCCAGGGCCGTGAGGACCCGGGCTGGGAGGCCATTCCCCACCCGCACCACCTCCCGGCGGCCCAGAAGCGGCCTGGCCGCGGAGAACCATCGGAGGCAGCGGAGGGAGGGCCGAGCGCTGGGTTTCTCCTCTAAGGTGGCGGCCCTCACGGCCAGGTCCTCAGGCCAGCAGCATCGAGTGGGAACTCGCCAGACACGCAGACTCTCGGGCGCTCCCCAGGCCCACGACTCTGGGGCTGAGGCCCAGCCCTCTGAGCTGAGAGCCCCCCACACACGACAGTGGCTCCGGGGCCCTCCTCCCAGACACGAAGTCGTCCCTGGGGAAAATATTACAGGGGGAGCAGAGATGCGCCACCATCCACGGCCAGTTGTGAAGCTCCAGGACGATTTGTTCTCTACCAATAATGAAAACATACAATGTTGTTGATGGTGAAATGACAGGGAAGGAGGCGGCCAGAAGCCAAAACGTGGAAGAAGCTAACGTGGCGGGCAGCTAAGAATTTCTGTTTATCTGAGGTCTGCGGTGTTTAAAAACGAAAATTTCTTATATATTTCTTATTCTAAATATTCATAGTAGGAGTATACTTTGTAATCATACTTTAAAAATATTTTTTCATAGAGAACTCCCCTAAATTGTGTAAGTTTCAGTCCTTACCCCTACCTGAACTTCTAAAACCAGGCTTAGGGGTCCCTGGGTGGCTCAGGTCATTGACCCACAGTTCATGGGTTCAAGTCCCATGTCGGGTCTGTGTTGACAGCTCAGAGCCTAGAGCCTACTTCGGATTCTATGTCTCCCTCTCTTTGTGTTCCCCACTTGTACTCTGTCTCTCCCTGTCTCAAAATAAATAAATATGAAAACATTAAAAAATAAAAATAGCCCAAATTGCACCGTTTTTTACTGCCCGCCCCCCCTCCCCCACACCCAAGCGGCCACCATTTAGCACGGGCACTACTGTGAAGGGCACCCGGATGTCACTCCTTTACTCTGCTCACACCACAGTCCCTTTCCCACACAGTGGCCTCACGATCCTCATAAAACATAAGTCACTCTGTGCCACCCTTCTGCCAAAACCTTCCAGTGGCTTCCCAGCTAACTCAAAGTCAATACACCCCACACCGCCCAGAGTGATCACGTACTGCATAAATCAGTTACCTCTCTCCTGTTCACGTCCTCCAGTGGAGTCCGATCACACTCAGAATAAAACCAACACTGGTTGCCGCGGCCGGGCAGGCCCTGCTAAATGGGGCAGCCCTCCGCCCGCGTTCATTCTGCTCTGCTCAGTCAAGCTTGCCGTGTTTCTCCCCGTAAGACAAGTCAGAGACTTCACGTCTCTCCAGTCTCCTCCTCCACCTCTGATCTTTGCAAGTCATCAGACCCCCTCAAAAGGATCCTCAGGGACTTAATCTGTCCAACCTAGTGAAAATGAGCCTCCTTGTTACTATGAGTCCCCTCACTGGGTGATGCTTCTTCTGAGCACTGCGTACCATTAGCTGATGTCTTACACATACGTGGACATACAGGCTTTGCTTAAGAAGACCTCCCACTGCAATATAGAGCTCCACGAATATGCCACACATACAGGCTTAAGGCATGAATTCTGCCCTACATTGTTTACTGAGGTTGCTTTCTGGAAGATCACCATTTCTTAGTTGTCAACTGCGACAGCCATCTCTCAAGCCCCACCCGCTCTAAGTGCCTGGAGGTCCCTCTCTCAATCGTGTCTCAGGGCTCTTCCAAAGGACTCCCTTCTTCTTTCCGTCAGCAAAGTGAAGGTGACTCCCGGCTTTCTCTGGGACTTTCCCTGCTCCCTTCCTGCATACTCTCAGTGACCGCAAATGCTAGTGGATTCAAGTCTAATCTCAGGATGTCAGGAAATGGGGAAGGGCTCTGTTCTCGAAGCCAAAGCCCTAAGATGGAGGTGGAGGAGGCTGGTGTCTCCACAGAATCCATGCACTTCTTGGTGGAGACTTACAAGTATGGGAAGCAACTGATTTTGCTTTGTCCAAACTAAACAGACTATTTTCTTAAAGATAGCGATGAACATGGTAATAAAAAAATTTTTTACAAAGGAAGTTATGCAAAATAAAGCACAATTTAAAGAGGGTTTGAATAAAAAGAACATCCGAGCTGCTGCCCAACTGCTATTTCAATGGAACCAACTGCTACTCCAGTCTCCCTGGGCCCCCATTCATGGAGCACCGGCACTTCCTGGTGCTACGGGTCTAACCAGGCCCCTCACTCAGGGAGCACCGGTTCCTGGGAGCCCTGGGAGCCCTGGGAGCCCTACACAAGTGTTCCTCTGCTGAAACTGGAAGGAATTTACTATCCTGAGGCTTGAGATAAATAAGGGGCTGAAGCAGGAAGCAGCTCAGATCGGCCTCTGTTCCTTCCACCCGTCAGTCTGTGGGGTGCCCAGGCGAGGGCGCCTTCATGGCTTCCTGTTCCCAAGACTTGAGCTCTTACAGCTTTTTTATTAATCCCATGACTTACACCAATGCTCATTTTGGCTATATGACCCAGAAATTCCCATTCTAGTGTCAGATAATTTGAGCTGCGTTTCCTTCATTGTACTCAAAAGAATCCCTTTTTTTAAATTGTTTTTTGTTGCACCTGAGTGGCTCAGTCAGTTGGGCATCTGACTTCAGCTCAGGTCATGATCTTGCGGTTCATGAGTTCAACCCTGCACCAGGCTCTGTGCTGATGGCTCATAGTCTGGAGCCTGCTTCTGATTTTGTGTCTCCTTCTCACTCTGCTCCTCCCCTGCTCAGGCTAGCCTCTATCTCTAAAAAATGAATAAACGTTAAAAAAAATTAAATCATGTTTTTAAACCTGACAACTGTGTGATCAAACTCTCTTCCCAAAACAAGGCTATCCTACCAAGGCTAGCCCTTTAGAGATTTTCCTCATTCACATCTCCTAAGCGCCCTGTGAGTGCTCTGTTCCCTCGAAATCTCTGCCAGCTCAGACCTGCCTTAAAAATTGGCTTGTAGGGGCGCCTGTGGCTCAGTTGGTTAAGCGTCCTGTATCAGCTCAGGTCATAATCTCTCCGTAGCTGAGTTGGAGCCACGGGGCTGTGTGCGGACAGCTCAGAGCCTGGAGCCTGCTTTGGATTCTGTGTCTCCCTCTCTCTCTGCTCCTCCCCCAGCTCATGCTCTCGCTCTCAAAATAAACATTAAAAAAAGAACTGTTTTGTAAACATCAGTAACTTCTCATTAACTAGCATCCAATTCTCAGTACTTTCCAAATGAGATGGGTTTTCAGTCCTGAGCGTGTCTTCAGGCGGGAACCAAACAGCTTTCCCTGGAGCTCTGCAGATGCCCCCCCACCCTCAGATGACCTCCTTCCACACTGGTCCCAGAGGTCACCGTCTTCAGAACACGTGCTTGTTCTCCCAGGCGGACAGACGACTCCACGGCTACAGGACAAATGTGCCCTGTGCCCTGCTTCCATTCCAAACCCAGGGCGGTTTTAACGATCTATTTACCCATTTACTCTCCACCTTAGATTTTGAGGTGCTAAATTTTATTGATTTATGTTTATTAATTTTGAGAGAGAGAGAGAGAGAGAGAGAGAGAGCATGCACACACGCGTGTGAGCAGGGGAGAAGCGGAAAGAGGCGCTGAAGGTGCAGAGCCTGCTGCAGGGCTTGATCCCATGAACCAGGAAATCATGACCTGAGCCAAAACCAAGAGTCGGATGCTTGCCCCACTGAGCCATCCAGAGACCCCTAAATTTTGTCTTTGTATTCGCAGTACCTGAATTATAACAGACACTAATTAAGAGAGTAATGAAAGCACATCTTAAAAAATTTATAATTAAAGACTAGCACAGAAAAGAAAACAGCAGCAGTTTCCTCATAAGGAGAAAATACTCACCAGTACACATCATGCTAGCCATATACAAAGATGGTATACTACGGTACAAGTATTCAGTGTGGCATCATCAATAAAAACTGTAAAATTCAGGGAGGACTTAATGAAGGACTTAAACAAACACTGTGTGGGTGAAAGAACCCAAGGGGTTCGATCAATGCCATTGGGCTTTTGTATTTCTTCAACTAAACTTGAAAGGACTAACTTAGGATGAGAAGATGGAGTCAGCATTAAAAATGTTTAGAAACTCATCCAGAAAAGGAACAGAATACACTTCATTATAGAAATCTCTAATAGGACAGATATTACTGGTTTTCAAATGCCTTATGATGCATGCATTTGTCGATAGTTGCTTTTCCAAAAGACGTCTTAGGCTGAATGCCAATATATAAATCAGAAGCAGCTTAGGAGAGAGGAGGGGTTGTGAGGCTCGGAATCTTTCCGGCCCAGCAAGGCCTCCTCCGGCTCACACATGTCCCTAGGTCCCCTGCAGGGAACCCTTGGGCCTTTAGAACCTCATTTCAGACAACCTTGGGAATCAATATTTATGTGAGAGACAACATATTTCCTTGATCCGTTGGAAGAATACTTTCTTTTTAAAACCCCAAAAACTACCAATTCATAGAAAACGAATATAGAACATTAATCACTTATTCAGGAGACGAACATTTATCCAATGTTCTCTAACTGCCAGATACTGTGTTATGCGCATTTGGTCAGATACAAACTAAGAAAGCCATAAATCTGCACAGTAAATACACCATCTAAATCCAGCTCAGACCTTGGTGGCAGTGCCGCGGGGTGGAGAGGTGGGGAGGAAGAAGCTGTGAGCAGCTGAGGAGCGGAGAACAGGAGAGGGGGAGAGGAAAAGGAAACCACGGGGCCGGGAGGGCGGGGAGACCGCAGACGCACCGGGGAAGGCGCAGAGGGGGCTCCCCCCACACCACCCCCAGCCCATCGCCTCCAGCCCGCGGACCTGAGCCCACCACTGGGCAAGACGGCGCCTCCCTTCCCTCCCCGGGGTCCACACGGCGTCCTTCCCTGCTGGGCCACCTGTTCCGAGCATCTGTGCCTTCCCGGCGCCCTCTTCTGCTCCTACACTGGATGTCCCCTGGAGCTCAGCCCCTGCTTCCTTCCTCTCTGCTTTCCCTGCGAACCGATCCCTCTTGAGAACTTCACTTGGTAAGGGCACCTGGGCGGCTCAGTCGGTGGAGCGCTGGACTTCCGGTCCGGGTTCAGGTCATGATTCCAGGGTCATGGGATCCAGCCCCGTGTCAGCCTCCCCACTGGGGGTGGAACCTGCTTACGATTCTTTCTCTCCCTCCGCACATCTCCCCCACTCATGCTCACTCTCCCTCTCAGAAATGAATAAATAAATAAAATGAAGGCTTGCACTTAGTAACTGTCAGGCTATTACCTGCCATCTGTGATATGGTCCACAACACATCTCTCCAGACAGTCCATGGCTGCTTTACACGGACAGAATTCACCTTTCCTCCTCTGTCCCCACTCTCCAAGACCCTCTGAGTGAAAATGTCTATGATTTGCTGTGAGACTTTCTACATTATCCCACATGTCAAACCTGTCACAATTCTTGCTGACTTTTTAAGATTTTTAACCCAATTACCGTCCCTCTTCTCCATTCCCAGTGTCTTGACCTCACCCGCTGCACTGCACCAGCTTCTTTACCTGTGCAGTTACTCTCACCCCTGTCCACCCAGGGAAGAGTCCTTCATCTACTGAGTTAGGCAGCACATCAACCATTCCCCGAACCACTAATAATTCCTAGACTTTGATCCCACTCTAACTGTAAAACCAGCTTTTCCGCTCCAACCACTCAGAGCCTTCCTGTGACTCGGCCACTCCAGCACACCATGCTTATCGAGTAATGGTTAGGGTCTCCATGCTCCCTCTTTCCAGTACTGTTTGCTTTCTCAGTTAACCAAAATGCGAACTATCTTTTAAAAGTAAACTTCAGGGGCGCCTGGGTGGCTCAGTCGGTTGAGCATCTGACTTCTGCTCAAGTCACGATCTCACCATTCATGAGTTCAAGCCCTGCGTCGGGCTCTGTGCAGACAGCTCAGACCCTCAGCCTGCTCCAGATTCTGTGTCTCCCTCTCCCTCTCCCTCCTTTCCCACTCACGCTGTCTCTTTCACAAATAAAACAAACATTAAAAAAAAAAAAGTAGACGTCATACTTTTTCTATGATACCTTTCCAGTTTTGTGTGTACATATAAACCTTTAATATCCCTGAATTCTTATAGCACTTAATGTGCTTTGTACTTGTTATTCTGGCTTATGGTCACATACATTCCTTTATATTATTATTTTTTAATGTTTATTAATTTATTTTCAGAGACAGAGAAAGTGTGAGCAGAAGAGCAGAGAGAGAGGGAGAGAAAGAGAATCCCAAGCAGGCTCCACGCTCAGGGGGGCTCAATGCTCTGCACTAGGAGATCATGACCTGAGCTGAGATGGAGTCACTTAACAACTGAATGAGCCACCCAGGCACCCAGCACTCCTTTGTATTATTAATATTGGTCCCAGCCTTTCCCAAAGGGACCTAACGCCTTTTACCAGGCTAACTGTGCCCTGGGGAAAAGGAAGGAATCAGACCTTTGGGGACCACTGGACACTGGCTCCAAACAGATAACTCAAGGAGACTCAAAACAGCGCGATGCCCCAGCGACACAGGAGCCGCTTACGGAGGTCAGGTGACCGATGGAGCGGTGGCTCAGCTCCATCTCAGTGGGTCCTTGAACCTCTCCTGTGGTTATTTCCCCAGTTCTGGAAGGCGGAACTGCAACAGACATATTCAGCAGCCCGAAGAGTCACCTCACCACATACTTGTTTAGCAAGCAGTTGATTACTTAACCAGTAAGACGTGAATTTTATAAAGAGATCTTGCTTAGATAATATCATTTCTAAGTAAAGCAAAACCTTTTGAAGAGAGCTGCATTTTTTAACGCATTTTTAATAAAGCCGAGTGCAGCATATTAACATCTAAACTAGAGATTTTCTACTGAATCCAGAAGAGGTGCAGTTATCATCTTCAGCTTATCCTGGTTTTTTGCTTCTGTTGCTTTTTTAATTTGAAGAGAGCGAGCGGGCAGGAGCAGGGGAGAGGGGCAGAAGGAGAGAAGGACAAAGGGAGAGAGAGGGAGGGCCGGAGAGAGAGGGGGAGAGAGAAGAAGAACGAGGGGGAAAGAGAGAGACAGACCCCGAGACTCTTAAACAGGCTCCATGCTCAGTGCAGAGCCCCCCGCAGGCTGGACCCCATGACCCTGGGATCACGACCTGAGAAATCAAGAGTCAGATGCTCAACCAACTGAGTCACTCAGGCACCCCATCTGGTGTTTAGATAACGTTATTCACGATTTCCTTCCCAGGGTTCAAATATCTCTGAATTATGTTCTTATTAATAGCTTTCGAATGAGGGCAAAGGGGAAGTATGTTTAAATTAGGTAACTCACCACATGTCAACAAGTTGAGGATTTTCCTTCTGACAGCGAGGACAGAAGTATGTCATTCTGTTATTCTCTCCTAAGCGGCACACAGTTATTTTGCAACAGCACTGACAACAGTTAGGACGCTTGTAAACCTTATAGTGTTTAGAGATAGCAGATCCGGTTTTCCGGCACTAAAAGCAAACAAACAAAAAAACCAAACATTATAATATTATCTTAGACAGTGTTGTAAAGAGCCAAACATACGTCCCTGAAAGTGATTTCTGAAAGTGATTTAGTTAAAATTTACCTGTTTGTACATATGTCCATATAATCTTTTCTTTCCATCTGAAAGGTATTCACAAGATTCAGCAATATTTGTCAAACAACATTTGTGTACAACAATTAAGTTATTATTTTACAACTTATTAGTATTCAAAATTATTCTTTGCATAGCATTATCTTTTCATCTAAATGGGATATAAAAGTTCTATAATTTGAAATGTCTTTCATGCTTTTAAGGTTTTTTAAAAAGCTAAACATAATGATGTGGTTATAAGAAAAAGACTAGATTAGCTTGAAATCTGAGTTATTTTTAGAACACGAAAGCCGCTTGCTTTCTTTCAACAGACAGAAACCAAAAATTATGTCTAGGGCCAAAAACTTGAGGTCATCTTCTTTGTTGATCTGACAAAGAACACTTTTTCATTTTTAATCTTACAAATTCACCAAAAAAGAAAATAAAAATTCAAATGCCTTCCTTAGCAAAGAACACATTCCATTTGGCATACATTCTAATTCAAAAGGCATTTCAATATTCCCTGACACAGATTTATTCTACTCACATATATTTAAAGGTCCTAAAAAGAGGAGATTTTGGGTTTACATCAGCTCTTCCAAAATCTCAAGACCCAGAGATATGACTCACTGTATAGAAGTCAAAAATTACATAACTTCTATTGATTTGTACAAAGTATTAAAATACCCAGCTTAATATGGGCAGAAAACAGGTAGTTCTCTATAATCGCCTTCCCCTGCAAGAATAAGTAAGCATACAGAATATTAAAATAGAGATGGGGTGGGGCGCCTGGGTGGCTCAGTCAGTTACGTGTCCGACTTTGGTTCAAGTCACGATCTCGTGGTTTGTGAGTCTGAGCCGCACATCGGGCTCTGTGCTGACAGCTCAGTGCCTGGAGCCTGCTTCAGATTCTGTGTCTCCCTCTCTTTCTGTCCCTCCCCTGCTTAAACTCTCTCAAAAATAAACATACATTTAAAAAAATTTTTTAAATAGTTATGGGGCGCCTAGGTGGCTCAGTAGGTTAAGGGTCCAACTCTGGATTTTGGCTCAGGTTATGATCTCATGGTTCATGGGATCGAGCCTGACATCAGGATCTGCACTGTCAGTGCAGAGCCTGCCTGGGACTCCCTCTCTCTCTGCCCCTTCCCCACCCACCTCACGCACACACTCTCTCTCTCTCAAAAAATAAAGAGTCACGATACTCAAGGCAGACATGTAAAGTAGGAGGTGAACTAAGACTCCAGGCCAATTAATGAAGACTCCTATCACACCTGCCTTTCTGAACAGAGTAAAAATAAACATTTTGAAGTCAGAAAATGGACAGTGGGAAAAAAAACCCTGACACATATGATACCTTGTTTAAAATATAAAATGTGTTTTGAACTCTATACGCCGATGTGGATGCATATACACATCTTCCAAAATATACAGGTTACCAAGTACTTATTTCATTCTCAAAACAGTCTTTGTGGTAGACAGATAAATATTATTATCCCATTTTACAGATGAGGAAACTAAACCTAAATTACCTAAATAATCTAAATCACACAGATAGCAAGCAGCAAAATCTGACTAAATTGAGATCTGTTTATTCCAAAGAACTGAGTTCTCTCTCTAGAGTTGACATTTTACTTTTATATAACCAAACAAAGAATAAGAATCTAAGCAAAATGCTAACATAGCGGTTCCCCAACTTAGTCTACATTTACTATATTATTGTTAGAAGTGTGGACTGACCCAGGACATAAAATTTCCAGACGTTAATTATGCCCACAGGGTCACTCTCCTTCACTGCACCTCTACACACTGGCCACTAGATGGCCACATACAGCCTAAGCATTCTGGGTGCAATCAAAAGGCAAACAGTTGACGTTTTACAAGTAGAAGAAATTTTGCTCTCACCCTATAAAACAGAATACTGAAGTCACGTATCATGTTCACAAGGTGACGGGTCTGTCCCTCTGTTAGCTGACAAGCCTACAAATGGAAACACAAGTGAGGACAGTCTCACGGTTTGTGGTTTACTGCACAGCCACCAGGCCCGGCGCCAGGGCTGGGAGGGCCATCAACAGATTCAGAACACCTGCGCCTCCCGGAACTCTCTTTCTCACGCATCTACGTGGTGTCATTAACAATGGTGTTATTTTAAGTGATCGCATTACAGATGAAAAAAATACCATCCTTACAAATTTTATATCTGAATTCAAGTATTTATTGAATATCTTTTGTTTTGACCTCAACATTGTTGATCAGCCACCTTGAAAAGTCCTGCTGGATTTGCAAAAAGAAAAAAGAAAGAAAGAAAACAAAAGAAAAAAGAAGGAAGGGGAAGGGACGGAAAAATCAGCACAGGAAGAGATGACCATCGAGGTCACCATCGGGCCTAAAAAGATATGAATTTATATACATGCATTAATATCAGAGTCCTGAGTAAGCCCTGAAGAACTCGGAAATAGACCCTAGTGAAGACTGTGTTGTGACACAACCTGGCATAAACCTCAGTGTTATCCTGGTAGAATTGTTGTTTGGCATGTGGCTTCAATAGCGATGCCAGGAAAAATTCTGAGGACGTCTCCTGGTTCATACATCTATATGCGATAGAAACTAATTTATCAGGGGCGCCTGGGTGGCTCAGTCGGTTAAGCGGCCGGCTTCGGCTCAGGTCATGATCTCACGGTTCATGGGTTCGAGCCCCGCGTCGGGCTCTGTGCTGACAGCTAGCTCAGAGCCTGGAGCTTGCTTCAGATTCTGTGTCTCCCTCTCTCTCTGACCCTCCCCTGCTCGCGCCGTCTCTCTCTGTCCCTCAAAAAAAATAAATAAAAGACATTAAAAAAAATTAAAAAAAAAAAAGAAACTAATTTATCAGTAACCATAAAACCTAAAATCATCTAATCAACATGACCATTATGAAAGTATTATGTATATTTTTCATTTATTTAAAGTTTAAAACATATACGGTTCTAAAATGGACTTATTTCTTCCCGTATCTTACATACTAGATTCACTCAAACCTTGCAATGGTAAACTGTACTTTTTCGATAATTGTGCATGTGCTTTTAGGGGTCGAATAGCTAAACTTGAGAACTGTTGTTAATTTTTAAACTCCCCCACATTATGGACAGATGATGGCACAAATAAAAAGTAAAATCTTCGTTTATTAGAGATAATAACAATACTCCGGGTTCTTTTTTCAAAAACGTTTTCCATAGATGTCTGGGTGACTTTAAAAAGCTCATTCTTATTAAAATTCTGTTTTATTAATTACTCCCATGTTACAGAAATTTAAATAACCTGTTCCAAGAGTCAAAAGCAGAATCTAATCTAGAAAAATCATTAACTGGTTTCTTTTAAAACATTTCTTACTGATGTGGATTTAACAAAAACTATCCAGGAAATAATTACACAAAATAATTACACAAAAAGGTATCTTTGGATTCATGCAGAAGAGGATTAAGTTTAAAGAGACTAGTCGATGTAGATAAAACCCTCAGTAGATTTGTTCCCTAGAAACTAAAATATCCGCTGCTTTCTACCTGGGTTTGAGTTCTAAGCGCTCAGACCTGCGTTACCCTGTAAATCACCATTCTCTTTCTACAGGTTTCACCTACCATTCTTCACCATTTGTTTTCTCATTTAAATAAGCTTGTGTGTCTTCGGTTGAAGAACAATGAAAAAACAAAGCCTGGTCCCTGTCCTGAAAATCCGCCTCCCCCGCCGGAGACATCTGTCTGTTCTGTCGACTCCAGTCTAAGCTATGTAACGAGTGCTCTACATTTTGTTTCCATTCCCGCACTAACTTCTTACTCCTCCATCTCTCCGGAGCTCAGCCCACCAACAAAGCATTTGCTGACGTCAGAACAGGAACACGTGGGTGTGTTCAGGGTGTGAATTTAACATGCGGGTTCAAAAAGCAAGCTGTGAGCCTTCTTCCTTCATACCCCCAACTCGGATGCCGTCCCCGTGCTGGACGCTGCCTTCTCAGGGCCTGGAGACATCAGTGAACAAGAGAGACACCTTCCTCCCAAGAGACTGACTGCATGGCGGCAGGAGGAGACAGATTTTAAACAGTAAGTACGACCAGTAAAAATTAGGTTGATCAAAAAGCGATCAATGGCATGGGGAAAATAGAAAGCAAGGCAAGTAGGGAAGATGGGGGACATGAGGCGGGAAGGGAGGGACGCGCAGAGCCATTTTAAATCGAGTGGTCAGGGGACACCTGGGTGCTCAGTCAGCCAGGCGTCCGTCCCACTTTTCATCTCGGCTCAGGTCATGCGTGATCTCCCGGCTGTGGGTTCAAGACCTGACTCTTCGCTGACCGTTCGGGGCCTGCTTGGGATTCTCTGTCTCTGTCTCTCTCTCTGTCCCTTCCTCGCCCACTCTCTCTCAAAATAAATAAATAAACTTAAAAAAATATAGGTCAGTGCCGGCCTCATTAAGAAGTTCACAAGAAAGGCCCCCAAAGTCTCTGTCTGGGGAGAATGTTTCACTGCAACACAGACTTAAGTGTTCCACACTGGTCCCTGAACAGTATTTAAAACTACAAGAATCACCACACACACACACACACACACACACACACACACACACACAAATACATATGACCTACTTTGACAGCTGGGTTGAGACCACTGTCAAAGAGAGCTTCATTTTTGATGATGTTCCCTACCCCAGGCAATACTTTCTGGTCCATTAACACGTCACACAACATCCGTCCTTTTTGCTTTTTAACTTCACTTTCTGCTCTTGAGAAACTAAATTTAGGAGAACAAACATCTAATTCTTCCATCATTCTTACTCTCCGCTGGCTTTCTGTTGAGTTTCTGTAGAAAGGAAATACAAAACTCGTTCATCGTTAAGTCTTCACAGTGTCACTTAAATTGATCTTTGATGTACACACTTTCCATTAATCAGGGTAGAAGGTTATATAGCCAAACAATGAAGACCCTAACAAATGAGATTATCTGAAGGCTCTTTCAAAATGAGGTTTTATCTGTTACAAACCATTCTGAAAACATCTACCTGTCTCCACATGTCAACCCCAACCCCATCTCTAACTCTGCACTTTTCCAGCTGAAGTACTTTTATTTTCTTCTCTTTTTTACCTCAATTCTACCGATGAGTCAAAGAAACAAATGACATCTTCAGTGAGCTGTATTTCCAGAACAGGAGAAACTCCATTTTTATGCTTATATTCCAGTGGATTAATCACGATGGAGCCTTTCATTCCAAAATGAATCCTGAAACAACATCAGACCCATATTAGAGTGGCAGAAAGTATATTATGTATCTAATTTTTGTTCCTTCATTTCACTTTTTATAACAGAAACAAACAAATGTTAGGACAGGCACTTTTACAGGGCAAACAATGTCGCTAATGTTACATATTTTTCTGTTCTGGCATTGTATCCTTACAAAACTAGATATGACAATCAGTTTTTCAAACCACAAAAAAAATAAATTCCTAGAGAAATAACAAGGCCCCACAATAAGCTCAAGAAAACATACCCTGTTCTTCTTTTCTTGTCAGATGAAGTACCTTTATTCACGGAACAGTCTAGCGTCTCTGCTTTCTCTCAGATTCAAAAGCTCTGAATGAGATGAGGCTAGATTTAAATTGCCTATAGTTGTTCCTGCTTTGTATTGTTTTTCTATAAATTCTACAAAGCCGCTAACATTCAAATTCTGTATTTCTAGCCACAATGGATGGGAAGTGTTTACGTACTCCAAAATGAGAGCTACAGTTTAAGAAACTCTTTTCTTCCCCCTTGCTCTGGGATGCACAATGAAGCGATTTTTTTGCAAAATCTTACGTATCAAAAGAGAAGAGAAAACAAGTCAAAATGCTATGGTCTTCAGTTCTTTTAGTTTTCTCTTAACCTTTATATGTATTGGGAGAGAAGGGATTTATAAATATTTACGGTGAGCTTGAAAGCCATAATGCGGTGATGAAAAATGTAGAACCTTTCAGTTTTTATAAGATTGATTAACATGTCCGGTAAAAACACGCACATACAAAGAAAAAGAACGAAAGAGAAAAAGTGGTTTTGTGGAGGTCTCTGATGATGAAGATCAAACACCATTCTGCAGATGAAATACGGTGTTCCGCCTCGCCAATCCGTCTCCTTACAGCTTTGTTGAGTTAATAAATATGGCTGTTTGGGCAGCAAATGTTACCGCACTGTGCTTCTAATTCCAAAGCACCGTGTTACAGTATTGTACAAGGTTAACCAGTCTAACTTTAAAAATGTCGGTTTTAAACTCTGTATGCCCTACTATCAATCATAAATGCATTTCACATGCCCCATAGTTCCTGACAGGAAAAATGTGTGCCTGTAAGTACTCCATAATTTAGCTTCTGGAGGTTCAACCCCAGCGAAAGGTGTATGCTGTCATGCCCAGAAGCCATCATATCTAAAATCTTTTTAGTTGCATGGCTCATAAAGTGGATTCTAAATCACTTTCTGTAATGAAACTGCATCCACATAAAGTATCTCAAAGGTTAAGACCCAAACGAAATGCAGCAGGAGCCCCAATAAGAACCCTGAATCAAATTAAGTATGCTTTTTTCCTTGGTGTTCGAAATCCATTCAATGTAGAAGAAAATGTGGACACAAAACTAAATTTAGTTTATTTTTATTTACTTTAATTGAATACCAAAATGTTGTCATTACTGAGTCCCAAGAAACCACCACATTTTGTGTTTATTGTCAAGTGCCCTTTACACTAAACTAAGAGAAATACACCAGCATCTAAAATTCCTGAGGCACAGTAAACATCTGTACTGGTTGAACAATTGCCATACTGAGCTTCTACAGACCAGGCAAAGGCTCATTATCATATTTACATTCAAGAGTTAGATATGCTTTTCAAGACTCCTCATTATAATCAACTAGTTAGGAAAACTGTATTAGATCTTTATTTCTAACTCCTGCTCCTCCCAAGCTCCTTCCATCCCCAATCCAACTGGTTATCCAAAATCATATACTCTGCCCCGTATGACTGGCTACCAAGAGGAGGCGTTAGACCCAACTTTGAGTCTGGCTCTGGTCCCTTCCTGAAGATCTCCCGCCTTGACATAGTGGTTTCAGGAATGGACACTGGAGTCAAGCTGGATCCATGAGTATCCAGTTCCTGGAGTCTCAGCATTCTCCTGACGAATTTATGGATTAGTGATGCAGAGAGATCAGTTTCTTGTTGGTCCTAGGAGATCTAGGATGAGAACGGTCTCCGGGAATGTGAGCCAACAAGAGCAGCAGAGAAGCCGAGAGGCCTGTCTGCAGCAACGAAGACGGGAGATGACAGGGAGGGGCAGAATCGGAAATGCACAGACCTCAGAGCACCCAGTCTTTGTTTCCAGGGCTTCCGGAAACCCGGCCATACTATCTTCAGGTTAGATGCTCCACGTTCTTATAACAGTCACTGAACTCAGCTGAGCTGGGCTCTGTCCCTTGCAACCAAAGTTCTAATGTGAAAGAATTATGTCCAAACTAAAAACTGAAGTGACAGTAGGAAAATTCCTCTACTTAGAATTAACGTCCTAACACAAATCAATAAATAAGACCTGATCCTGTTTTAAACAGCAGCCACATTCTCTCCATCAGCAAGATCAGAACATCTTTACACAAACAATAGTGTCAGAGGTTCATCTTAGTGACAAAGTGACAACTATACTTTGCTAATAAGACAACTGCTTATGAAGATTATCAAGCTCTCAGAAGTGACCTAAGGATATGAATGAGTGTAAAAATAGTTGAATATAATTATTGTAAAGCTTCTGCTATGAATTTAAAGAAAGAAGTTATAAAACAATATGGACTAAACGATGTTAAAGAAGAAGCAGGGAGATCTGCACCTGCTTAGGCTATAGAAGCTAGATGCACGTACAGCCCTCTCCTAACATGGAGAGAAACCCGTCTCATCTACAAAATCCTAAGCTCTCTTGAGCCCATCAGAGACCCGGGGTTGCAAGCAGCCAGGTGAGCTAAGCTCTAAAGAGTCACGAGTCCCTCCATGTGGAAACACACACACACAAATCACTACCGTAAAACCAGGCAAGAAGGAAAGGGCTGAATTTAACGAACTTCTAACCCCTGAGTGTGACAAGTGTCAGTTTCGAGTTCCTAGAGGCCCGGCCACAGGAGAGCACAGCTCCTGCATGAGCTCTCGCCCATGGGCGTGCCCCCACTGTGCATCAGAAAGAGGAGTCCCGGGGACCGAAAGAGTCACCCCTAGTGGCATGGCTCCTATCTGTGCCGAGGGACAGGGACAGACAGAAAGCCTGGGGTCCCTGCGGGGCTAACAGGAAACCTCTGGTGCACCAGGACGTCCTACACCCAGAAGCCACTTGAGGCAGGCTCAGGCAAAAGGCACCACTGCTGAGGACCAGCAGATAAAAGCAATCTATCTTCAGGGGAGAGGCAGGGACTCAGCTTTGTCAAAGACTCCCGTAGGGACAGGAGATAGTGCTGACAAGGAAATGCCCCTTTGACAGCAGACCACCCACATGGGGTAGTAATGCCTGGGGGAAGGGAGGGTCAGGAGCTCTGGGAAGAGTATGACCCTGAGGTCCACATGCACAGGGCCTAGAACAACACTTTCCCCATCATGCACCTCTCACTGTGACAGGCAACAGCAGTGCTTGGGGCCCGGGTGGGCAGGGGAGGCATCTGAAGAAATCCCCTGGACACAGATATGCAGGGTCTGCTAAAAGGTGAGAGCAGGGCAGAAATACCGAGAACCAGCCACAGCCACATCAGGCCATGCTCGAGGCATAATGCAGTAGCAGCAGCTCAAGTTTCCAGGTCACTGTCACCAAAGCCAATGACAATACAGCAGAACCCAACCAAGCTCAACTCCTCAATCTCCCACATGACCTGATAGAAGAGACATGACTATTCTTGAGCTTAATTATTGACCCTTCTCTACTGCTGCTCTAACCAGGGTTATCTGGGATTCAAAAAATATATGGCACATAAAAATATAAGATAAAGAAAGAAAAACAAAAAGCAAAAGCCAAAAACAAAGGGACTCAATGTCAAGAGATAAAGCAGGCAAGAGAACGAGACCCAAAGATATGCCAGGTTTTGGAACTATGGAGCAGATCAATTACAATCATTTTAACAATTAAAACCACAGTTATCAGCTGAGAACACCCGGCTAATCTGCTATGAGAAGGACCCTGACCTTCCACCACGCGGATAGTGCTGCACGTGGGCTGTATGTTAACATGGTTCTAGGCTGCTACAACCTCACACAGGAGTGTGGATGAGTACCACACCATGAGAGCCACGGCCGGCCACGCACGGGCCATTCTCTGCTCTGGACCAGCTGCAGCCTGGAAAGCCTGTGCTTTCTGCTCAAGAGCAATTTCCATATGCTCTCAAGAGGGATGTAAAAGAGCACCATTTCAAAAACTAAGATGCTTAGGTTTCTACCCATAGATTACTTTTAATGTTGAGTTTTCTTATTTTCTCTTCCTATTTTTCTTCCTTCCTTCTTCCTTTCCTTCATTTAAATCGAGGTACAAGTGACACAGAAGAGTATAGAAGTTTCACTTGTACAACAGCATGAGGCAATATTTGTAAGCATTGCAAGGTGATTGCCACCACGAGTCTAGTTAACAGGTGTCCCCAAACACAGCTCAGAAAATGTTTTTCCTGGGATGAGAACTCTTACGATATACTCTTAGCAGCTTTCAAAAATGTAACACAGTGTGATTAGACACTGCGGTCCCCGTGCTGTACGTCATAACCCAGGACGTATTTACAGAAAATAAACTGTCAACTGAAGGTCCTACATTTTGATAACAGTCGGCTTTCTTCACTCGCAGGTAACAGAAACTACCTCCACCAGGCTTCGGCACTAAGGAGTATGAGTAGCTCATGGAGTGAGAGGGAAGTTTGAAGAATCAGGCACAGCAAAGGCAGGAAAGCGGTTGGATCCCAGGAACAGACGGAAGAAGAGCTGAAGACTCTGTGCAGGCTGGTTTTCTCCACCGACAGGTCCGAAGGCCTCACCGCCCAGGTTCTCTGCATGACAGAGCTTAACGCTGAGGCTTCAGATGAGAAAGTGTCACAGAAGAACCCACACCGACCCAACCAGCGTACGGGAGAGAAGGTTCGGGAACACTGTGTCAGAGTCAGCACCATCTCCACAGTTCCTGTGGCCAGATGACCAGCTTCCAGAAGAAATGCCAAGTGAGCATGGGAGGCAGACAGGAGGAGTGACTGCTCTTAAAGGGTATGAATTCATTTAGACTCTTCCCCACGCTTCCATGTTCCTAACATGTCATGTGACAGATCACAAGACCCATGTCTAAAGTATAAAACCCTTCCGTGGGCAGCACGGGATAGATTCCTTAAAGGCTGTTTAGCCAGTGACCAAGAACTATCACGTTATCTCAGGCAAATCTGTGGAGAGGATCCTATCACTTTAACTCTGACAAATTTCAAAATCGATAGTGTATAAAGGTTCTCTAAAATGGCAAAGCCTCTGAAATATTTCAGATACAGTTTCGGAATATGGGAAGTGCAAACCACCAGCGTCCTATAAATCAGAAGCTGGAAAAAACCAAATTGTTTTGGAAAGAGAGTCATTAAAAAAATATCCTCTGAATGTTAGTCCAAGATGAAACAGCTGGGCTCCGTGTGACGGAACGCGGCCGCTGGCGAGGGGTGTGTCCGGGGGGACAGACTCACGGACGTGTGTCCACACGGTACGGGCAGCACACTCAGCCACAGTCAATGGAGGCGGTACTTCATAGTGAGACTGTGAATGTGTACATTTATTCGTGCATGTTCTTTACGGCTCAGTTCTCTCTAATGAGGATTTGCTATGTATACAGCCAAAAAATTCCTATGATTTTTGTTTTCTTACAGATGACAAGCCTCTTTAAAGTGTTCAGAAGGAGTACAGGTATTAGTCACACAGGACATCACAACTGGGCTCCGAAAAGAAAGGCACAGCAAGTAATTTTCCGTATTCTGTGGCATTCACAGGACGCTTCAGCACTGTGATACATCTTGTAGTAACCGAAATAGTTACTGTAATTTGTATCCCTCTAAGTGTGCATTTCTGCAAGGCAGATGCTCTCACAGAGGGCCAGGTCCGTATTCTACTTCCATTACGCGCGAGTCCCAGTTAGAATCATGGCCTGCCCTGTAAGATGCAGTAAAGTCCGGGGCACTTTTAACTGTAAAAAGCTGCACATTAAGGGATAAATAGAAGCGATCATTAAGTGGGTTTCCAGCTATATGCTCTCTAAAATGCAGAGCAGCCTGGCAGGCGGCAAAAAGAGGTCAGAAATGAAGACTGTGTTTCTATCTCGTGCTCACAGACTTGCAACCTCACACGGCGATCACGTTTCTTTGACAGACTCATCCATCCTCCTAGGAAACACAGGCTGGGAGTATATGCCTACATTTTTAACTTATATTAAATTGTGAAGGGGATACAGCTGGCTGTAGGTTACTCAGTTCGTATTCAAATAGCTGATCTGCCTTTGACCTTGAATTACTATATCCAATAGTCGCGAGGGCTGTAGGAAATTGAAAGGAAGCCAGACGCTGCACTTTTCCCCATCCATACATGGAGAGGCGCACTCCCCAGGGACGGTACTAGTTCACTTCGTTTAAAGAAGTGATTGCCCTTGCTCAGAGCTTCAGAGAACACTGACAGACAGCTGAGCACTGAGAAACGATTCCCCCTTTATCAGTCTGGTGGGGAAGGCCTGATAAAAACGCCCCTCTCATCCCACAGAAATAAATCTGCCCCTCACACCAGAGAATCAATAACATGTCAATGTCTGCCAGCACCTTACATGGATTCCATTGTGCCCTGCTCAGTTCAGCGCCCGGAGTTTCCAATCACATCAATCTACCAGGACGATCATGCAACCTGCTGTGGGTCGGTACCCCGTGAGCCTGTGAGCAGATGCTGATGCGATCATTTCCAGACCAAGAAAAAACCATGAAGTGATACTCGTCCAAGGACAGCGGCTGCCGACAACAAAGGGAGCCCATCTCGAAGGAACAGCAACTGCATAAGCTCCAAAGCTCTCTAAACGTGCGGGAGACGGGGTGCAGTAAATGACCAGCACCCAGTCACAGCATCTCCTCGTGACCGCGAGTCACCTCAGGTGGAACCACGGGGCTTCTGGGAACAGGACTCGTCCGTTAAGGTGAAATCATTCAATATCTTAGAGAAACATTGGGAGAGGTTCAAGGAGGCACTCGCATTCTTCACAGCCGGCCATACCTTAGGCTGAACTCGGAGAAGACCAAGGTTTGCTGGGCCTCCACAGGCCTCCCTCACTCGCCTGCAGACATTAAACCGGGGATCACGCTCTGGCAGGTGCAAACATTGAGACACTTTTGTGGTTAAGTCAACCAAGGCAGCAGACCCCCTGTCCTTCATTGTCGACAGTAAGGACTTTGCATGAGCGCTGTGAACGAATGCAGAATCTGTGACTTCTGTGCAAAGTTCTGGAATTCTATCAATAAGCTTCCAATTCCATACAAGGCTTCAGAAAATGAAGGGAGGCGGGAAAGTGGAACAATCTAGAGACAGGTTTAAATCAAACTAGAGGCTGTTAGAAATGCAAGGACACCCACGTCGCTAACACAATAAATGCTCAGCGGAAACGCGAGGGGAGAAGAGACTGGGCGGGGGGGGGGCGGGGGATCTGCCAAGAGCAGAGCCCAGCGGTGCTGCTCTAACACCTCCTGGAAGTCCCTCAAGCCTCTCAGTTTCTCTTAAAAAAGAAATGAATGGACTAGCCTTCCAAGGAACGATGACATCACAAAGTATTCTGGGGCTTTCCATGATAGAATCTCAATCCTGTAGATGAAAGCCCTCTGAAAAATAGAGCACCTGCTACCTGACTAAATGTGACCCTCGGTGAACTACAAGAAACGGCTTCTACCCATCTTTAAACAGAGAGAGAGATGTATCGGACAGGTTTATCTTACCGTAAAGCGTTTGGCCCGAAGTACATGAAGAGCTCTTTCCCCAAAGTTTGTACGCCACTGTAAACGGATCCATTCAGCAATCTCGAGAAATTCTGGCTGGAATCTTGACTATTATTCAGTGCAGCAGCCTGGTAGCGAATACATACACACATGTAAACACACACGCAAACTCTAAACAACATCGTAATTCCATACTTAAACGTATTTACAATACTTCATGCCCAGGTGCATCCCACGAGAAGAATACTCTCCAGCAAGTCAAGCAATGTAATCAGCTGTTTACATGCATTTCGTCAAATTACTAGGTAGTCGTTTAAAAGAGGGAGGCCAAAAAAATTAAGAAGAAAAGAAAGTAATTGGCTCACAATCAAAATGAATTTCTCCCAGGACCTTATAGCTCTGCGAAAAGGAAGCACCGAAAAATAATGGGAGTGTTTTAAAACTAAAAAGAGGATAGAAGCCTCCATTTCGAGAAGCACAACCAACGTCCTAGAAGAGCCTTTCAATAGAAACAGCTAACAATAGTGGATAAAACATGAAAACAGAAGATTTTTACCTGCCATGATGAACTCCAAAGGCAGGAAGGAACAGTAAGAGGCTGCAAACCATTTAGAAGTGGGAGAGAACCCCAAAGATAAGAAGCTCTCTGCAGCAGGCTTCTATCGGAGCGGCAGTGATGGGCCCAGGGACTCGGAGTGTCAGTTTTCCTGGACGCGTGGGCTGAAGCCCAAGGCTCCCCGGGAAGGGGACCTAAGGCAAGACTCGCTCTTCTCCGCTCCCCAACCACAATGTTAGGAATAAAGGAAAAAGAGGGGCGCCTGTTTGGCTCAGTTGGTTAAGCGTTTGACTTCGGCTCAGGTCATGATCTCACAGTTTGTGGGGTTGAGCCCCGAGTCCAGCTCCGGGCTGACAGCTCAGAGCCAGAACCTGCTTCAGATTCTGTGTCTCCCTCTCTCTCTGCTCCTCCCCTCCTCACGCTATCTCTGTCTCTCTCTCTCTCTCAAAAATAAATAAAACATTAAAAAAAAAGAATAAAGGAAAAAGAAACCATTTCTTCCTCCCATCCCCATGTAAAACCAAGCAATATATTAGGATTACAATACATGTAGTAAACACAGGAAAGATGGAGGAAGTTATGAAGAAAATGTCAGCCCTTCAGCGAGGAAGGGAAAGGCATGGCCCTGTGTTTAGATATTGGGAAGGCTTCTTACCGTGATGGACACTATGGATACTGGTGTGTGCTGCATCCTTACTCTTCTTTCTTGAGGCAGGCTTTATAAATATTACTTAAGTCTGTGCTGGGAGCCGTCTCTGAAGGAAGGCAGGTTTGCAAGGCCTCCCACGTCAGATGGCAACCGGCATCTACCCCCACTCAGCCCCACTCAATTTCTCTTGAGCACCGACCCCCAAGACACCTGACTGACTGATATCAGGAGTGATTTGCCTTCTTATGCTAAAAAATTGTACCTTACGAAAAAAAATTTGTTATAGGAGTTTCTTCTTTTTTGATTATAGGGGCAAATATTACATTTCTCAAGAAACCGGTTTTTCTTGGAGAAAGCAGGCTCACAAAAGAACTAACTCTTGCCTTTGCTGTGCTAAAAGCAGTGCCTAGTATCTGAATGCTAAAGATCTCTTCCTTCCCCACGTTGATAAGCATCTAGCCACCTACCTCAATGACTATTGATAAAGGTTATGCATGAGTCTTCTACCAATCTATGTTCTGGGAAATTTTTACATACCAAAGAATTTGTCATCAGAAATCATTATCTAAGGCAATTGCCAGTTTGGTTTTGTACCCCACATTTTTCAATAAATAAAGCTGACTCTCCAGTCAGTACGGAGATGCCTGCCTGGTGAGCAGAAAGAAGCCAAGGCTCTCTCACTGTCTTTCACCGACACCATCCATCCTTCAGGGAGCCCTGGACCTGCTGGAGCTGGACTCCAGCAAACCTGCCCTCAAAATATAGTAAAAACTTTAAAACTATTTCTAAGGTCTAACTAGAGGATACCGTAAGTACATCTAATTATATTTACACATTTACTCTTAATCTAAGGTAGAATCTTCACATACTTCTTTCTTCCCCTTTTCTCTAAAGGACCTAAGCATTCTCAGGTCAAGGGTAAAATCACAGCTGGGGGTGAGGCGCGGGGGGGGGGGGGGGGGGGGGGGGGGGGGGGGGGGGGGGGGGGGGGGGGGGGGGGGGGGGGGGAGGTGACAGGGAGATAATTACAAAACTTTAGATAGAGTCTAGGAGCAAAGCCCAACGTCCCCTCCACTATGGTTGAAGGATATTGTTCAGTGAGTCCCAAACTTGTGGTTTACAGACATACAGACATCTGTCATTCTATATATTTAAGACAAGTCCACTCTATTCTTTAGTTCACTAAATTAGCCCTTGTTAAAAAAAACACATAGGGGGCGCCTGGGTGGCTCAGTCAGTTGAGCGGCCGGCTTCAGCTCAGGTCATGATCTCATGGTTTGTGAGTTAGAGTCCCACATCTGGCTCTGTGCTGACAGCTAGCTCAGAGCCTGGAGCCTGCTTGGAATTCTGCGCCTCCCTCTATCTCTCAGACCCTCCCCCGCTCACACTGTCTCTCTCTCTCAAAAATAAATTAAAAACATAAAAATTATAAAAAAAAAGACACATAGTATTTAGTTCAAAGGAACAGAGTGATAATAGATTGAAAAATAAATAAAAATAAAAAAACAAAGACTGAAAACAGCAAGGGAGTGAATTTTGTCCCCTCCAATGTAGCTCTAACCTCCAATATGACTGTTTGAAAATAGGGCCTTTACAAGGTGCTTAAGGTTTAATCAAGTCATAAGGGGGAGTGGGGCCTGATCCAGCAGCATCAGGAGCCTTAGAAGAAGAGACAGCAGAGAGTTCACTCTCTCTGCCCCATGTGCTCGGAGGAGACCCTACATGAAAAGGAAGTGGTGTCTACAGCCAGGAAGTCAGCTCACAGCTGGACCCAAACTGGCCTGAACCTTGCTCTTGGACTTCTGGCCTCCAGAACTGTGAGAGGATAAACCTCTAAGCCTCCCAGCCCATGGCATTGGTCACAGCAGCCCAAGCCGTGGGGCAGGAACAGACACTATCCTTCCACTCAATCCACGTAAGGGATAATGGCTACACCGGACGCCAGATTCTCCCAACTTCCTGAAGCTCAGGGAGCTGGCTTCATGTCCCTCCTCCACACAGTAACCACTGGGGGTCATCACAGGCTTGGAGTGACCAACGAGCAAATGACAGGATGGTTACAAGTGGCAGCCTTCCGGTTCTGCCCAAACCACAAAGGAACCCATGTAGGTGGGACACCTGGGGGCTCAGTGGGCTGAGCGTCCGGCTTCAGCTCAGGTCATGAGCTTGTGCTTTGTGAGTTCAAGTCCCACAGCAGGCTCTGTACTGCCATCTCGGAGCGTGGAGCCTGCTTCGGATTCTGTCTCCCTGTCTGTCTGCCTCTCCTCCATTCATACTCTGTCTCTCTCTCTCAAAAGTAATAAACATTAAAAAAAAAAAAAGGACCCATGGAAGGTTCTAGCAAGAGGCACTCCATCACCGTCCTCAGAACGTCTGCCTCTCATTCCTCTTCCCTTTCTTGGCTGAACCCTGGGGCGCAGAGTGCTCACCAAGCGCTAGCCCAGCAGGCCTGCATACTCAGTGAGGGGGAAAGACATGCTCACGTCTGCCTTGTTTTCATCATCGAACCTGGTACAGCCCCGGACTGAGAAGGCACCAGGAGTCTAGATGCTTTTCTGCCTAACAAAAGACTCTCCCTCCTCAGATATATCTCCTTGGAGCCAAGCGCAGATTAAGATAGTAGGTTTCAGTGCAGGTCTCCATGACAATCCATTAGTAGGTCAAAATTCTTATAAACCAGCCAGGACACTTTTGAGATGATGATGCACAGATGAGATACAGATCTGTCAGCAGAGGCCTCTGCCTCAACGTAGATTAGGTTTTACACATTTTTGGATCTTGCATTTAAGGTCCTGGCGACATGTAAAAACCCTTTATTTCTAGATTCCTGTTTTCCCCGCCACCTCCCATGTCGACAATCGCTTACTGTCTCCCAATATTCCTTACAGCAACCGGTTTGGGCCTCGCCCTCCGAAGTCCTCTGGCCTCCACCAGGGTTTCCGCAGAGGCTGGGTGATCGATGTGACCCCATTGCACACACACAGCCCCGGCCACCGGGGTGGCTTTCCCAGCTTCTTGGCCAAGCGGGCATTTGTGACCACTGCCGCCACAGGGTCTTCACGTCCTTGAACCCTTCAAGTTTAGGGGTGCGCCTCAAACTCACCTTCTCTCCTGGGGGTATCAGTCAGTCACACCTCCACACCCCTTGGCTGCTTAAGAATGGCCCCGGGCCCTGGAATATTTCCTGTCTAGCGGCAAAAAGACTGCTGCTCCCTTTGCTGCCTTGGGGGGCAGTATCCTTGTCTGCCAGGCTTGATGTACCGGCCCTGTGTGTCCATGGCTCTGGGGCACGACCCCATGGTGTCACAGACCTCTGTGGGGGGAGAGGGAGGGGTCCTTCTGGCTCAGCATAAAGTGGGGTGTGTGCAGGGGCACACCGCACATGTCAACTGCACGTGGCCCCCGCTGGCCATGGGGACCCAGGCCTCCTAAGGGGCTGGATCTTGTGCGGCCTCGGGCTCTGAGCACAGACCGTACCACTTGACCTGGTGCACATGGTGTCCTTCCTCAGCAACTTGGAATCCAGCCCTGGTTACTCCAGCACTTAACCTTGGCCACGCTCCTGTCACATGTAATCTGTCTGGTGGCACTGACTGACCCCTCGTGAGCAGGGAAATGCAGGGCCTGACTGGCCAGTGGAAGACCTGGCTTCCCGCTTCCCACCTCACTGTTTCTCACCGCACTGCCCTGAAGCTAGCTTTGCCAGCTTACCCCCTGCCCCAAGGGGAAACCCCAAGACTGAGCCACTGCCCCCGGCCCTGCCCACACCTCCTTTCCCCACTTAATTCCAACTCTAGCAGGTGTATAATGGTTCCTGGTAAAGGCTCAAACAAGGTGGCCTCGAAACAGGCTGTCACAACACCCATCAGACAGTGAGTGAGTGAGTCCCAACTGTCTCCTGGAAAGTCTGCTCACGTCGCTGAATGAACGGCTCTGACAAGAACTTACACCGTTCAGGTTACAGCGCTCACAGACAAGGCTACCACGGTTCACGCTCCTCACCTGGCTGTGTCTCCAACGTGACACCCTGCGACAATAAAGGTGGCATGTGACGCTGAAAAGACGTCCCTCACCTCTAAAAATGCACCCTTCGTAGCTGTTCATGGGATTCATTTGAGAAAAGCTCCCTGACCATCCACTATGGATTACGCCTTGTTCTAGATGCCGAGGAAGCATCAGCGGAAACAACCAACCAACAAACAAAAAACAAAAAGAACAATTAAAAACCTCCTGTTTTCCCAGAGTTTATAGTCTTCCAGGCAGGGAAGAGTAAGCACTGAATGTAATGGCTGTGCATTAGGACACCTGGAAAAGAAACTGAGATGAAAAGAGAGATGAGGATTAAGGGAAGGTGTCGCAGGTTAGAACTCTAGATGAGGCGGTCGTCATCTCATGAAGAAAATGGTACTGAACAAGTCTGAAAGGGGTTTTGAGTGAGCCATGATCTGGGCACAGGCAACAGTGATGCAAAGGCCCTGTGGCAAGGGGTTTCTGATGTATGAGAGACAGTGAGCAGGCCAGGATGGCTGGCGCAGAGAGAACAGGGGACAGTGCAGACAGATGAAGTTTGACACAGTGAGAATCAGACCATGTGGCCCAGAAGGCCCATTCTGTGGCCTGGCTGTTTCTCTGACAAAAATGACAGAGAAGAAAACTTTGATCTACATTACTTTTTAAAATGCTCCGTCTGGGATGCCTGGGTGGCTCCGTCGGTTAAGCGGCTAATTTGGCTCAAGCCATGATCTCAGGGTTCCTGGATTCGAGCCCCGCATCGGGTTCTGTGCTGACAGCTCAGAGCCTGGAACCTGTTTCAGATTCTGTGTGTCCCTCTCTCTCTGACCCTCCCTTGTTCGCACTGTCTCTCTCTGTCTTAAAAATAAATAAACATTAAAAAAAATTTTAAATACTCCATCTGGAGGCGCCCCAGTGGCTCACTTGGTTAAGGGTCTTTTAATTTCGGTGCAGGTCACGATCTCGTGGTTTGTGAGATCAAGTCCCGTGTCAGACTCTATGTTGATAGCACAGAGCTTGCTTGGGATTCTCTCTCTCCTTACACATTCCCTACTCGTTCTCTTGATCTCAAAATAAATATTTTAAAAGTAAAAATTAAAAAGAAAAAAAAAAAGCTCTCTCTGGCTTCTGACCAGGATTCTGGCTAAGGGGTTCAGAGTAGAAACCAGAAAAGATTTCAAAAGAAACACTGCAACCATCCAGACAAGAGACAAAGGAAATCTGGGCAACATCGTAGCAGCGGAGGTGCTGAAAAGCCGCCAGACTTTTGGACGTATTTGTGGATGTATTTTGAAGGTAGGACCCAGAAGATTTGCTGGGACATTGAATAAGGGAGACTTTGGGCCTGGATTATTGGAAAGACAGAGCTATCACCGGAGATGAAGATGTGGGCAGAAGGGGCTGGCAGAGGAAGGTAGGGGTAGGTTGGTAAGCTGAGCCGCGATGCCACACGGGCAGCGGGGTAGGAGTCTGGAGGTGAGGGAAGAGGTCGAGGCTACAGCTGCAAATTAATCTCGTCGTCAGCACTGAAATGGCTTTTCAAGCTTTGGGACTAGATGGACTCAGCAAGAGAGGGAGTCCAGGTCAAGGAGAGAAGGGGCCCCGAGCGGGGGACGGGGGCACACCGGTGTCACGGTGGGGGGACGGGAGGGGCAGCCAGCAAGCCGTGAGAGGGAAGAGGACAAGAACGGCACAGGACAGCAGGCGGCCAGCAAGGCAGGAACGAAGCCACGCAAGGGGGCGTCCCAGACGCCACGGAAATCCACACTGCGGAGAAGCCGTGTCGGGCCCTGCTGATACATCAAGTCAGATGAAGACCGACACCTGCCCACCGGGTGTAGCAATGTGGTGGTGATTTGTGACACGGGTTTGAGAGGCGACAGGGAGCAAACGCCGGGTCAAAGTGGGTCTAAGGGGCTACGAGAGGAGGGGCACCAGAGGCGGTGAGGTGGCGTGAACACATGATACCCCGAAGAAAGGCGGGAAGCAGAGGCCAGACGGCGGGTCGGCTTGGAGGTGGTGGGACATCTCAGTGCGGAGAACAGTCTCACGGGAGACAGAATGGCTGGAGCAATGTCTCTACAGGCGGGGAGCGACGGTTCGGTCGTGACCGGAACCAGGCGGGTCACCTACAGCATCAGGAAGGAGGGCGCGGGAGCTGGCAGGAGCTGCGTGCTGCAAACTCTCGTGGGTGACGAATTTCCTCCGTGAAGTGGGAATCAAGGGATCAGCTACGAGAAAGGAGGCCCGGGACCCTTGTTGCTCTACAGTCACACGTAGCACCTAATAATTAGACTCAGTTTTGCCAGATTCTGACACGATGTCCCCAGGGTCATCATTCACAGGGAGAAGCCAACGGCTTCACACAAACGGGGCTGCCATTCTACCCTAGAGCCGTCTACCAGAAAACGTCGCCAAAAGCTCCCTGTTCGGGGCCACATTAGGTATCCCTAATCCCAGACATCAGCCTCAAGCGCATGGGTTGATTGTGTTCATCTGATTAAAAGTAAGTACCCACTTGTATTTGCATAATCTTGCCTTTCCAGGATCATAACTTTTCCCGCTTTTTATTTTCTTCGCTGCGATCTGAAAACCCAGATGATTCTCTGGGAAGTTTCGCCCTCCCTACGGACTGCTGCTCACTGTTCAATGACGAGTCGCTACGGTCCCCCGCTGCCCCATCGTCACGACCCCCACATCCAGTTCAGCAGGAATCCATCACCGGGCTTCCTGGCAGTGGGTTAAGCAAAACGCTTAAGATTTAAGTATAATTCTTATCAAATTTGTGTCACTCCTTCCTCAACCCCTCTATCACCAATATTTCAGAAGAGACCAATTGAAAGAAATAGTAAAAACCAGATTTAAAAAAATAATAAATAAGGGTTTCTAATAGAAACCTTTGCCTTCTTTATCCAAGTAGTCAAATGCCCCAGGGCTCCTAATAGGTCTATTAAGAAATTCAAACCCAGTTTGTCCTGATTCCCATCCCAGACTCCCCACCCACTGTCCTGCCAGGGAACATCGAACTGTGTGATGGGGTCTGTAAGGCCCTGTCTGTGGACCGAGTTCCAAACACAGCTTGGGGAGAGCACAGCTCAAACACCCTTCATATCCAGGGCTAAGGGGTATGTTACAAAAAAGTTTTTATTTCCAGGATTCATTCCTCAAGGCATCAGAGACTGTCCTGATGCAAACATCTCCATGCTCCCCAAATTAGTGTCAACTATCAGAGATTTTAGAACGTCTAAGAGATCCAACCGTGGGAAATGTGGCTGTTTGGCAAAAGAACGTCTCCGTGGATGGCCCTTCAAAACTTTAGGATTACTAGACCACTTATTTAATAGACAAAGGGGAGTACATGCCCTTGTAAATAAATTCTGTTGTGCATAGGAAGAGGAATCCAAAAACATAAAGGCCAATATACTTAAAATGCATGAGACCATTAAATCTCTTTGCACAGCTGTCAGTGAGAAATGAAATATGTCGTTCTGGCTGAGAGAGCCTCAAAGTGAACCACAAACCAAATCCTTAAAGGTGTAGCCTATGTCTCATTTCACTGGTGTTTTGTCCTATTCTCCATGATTGAACATAACAGGCAATATGATATCGAGAGAAGAAATGTTCCAACAGTTATGATACTAAAGGCTCAGCAAACACTGAAAAACAACGTTTATGGCCTGATGATGGTGACCTCACAGCACAGCTGTCAGCAGAAGGGCGGGCGGAGGACCGCCCCCAGGTAGGGTAACAGTTGCCGTGGAAACAGATCTGCAACTGTCAGATGACTCCGGTTCAGCAGAAACCGGTCCAGCTAAAGACGCTGTGTGACCTTGGCTTGAATACATTCCAGAATTCCTTTGTTAATACTTGATGAGGTGTTTGGGAACTAAAATGAAATGTTAGCATGCCCTCTCTGGTAATAGAATCCCCCCGCCCCGAGGACGCAGAATACCCTAGAGGTTGTCTCCCTGTCAAACCCAGAACCCAGCCACGGCCATCATGGTACTTACAACACCCAAGGATTCTTTGTCTGTGCTTTGCATTTCGCCACGGTCTCTCTCAGCTCCTTGGGGACCCACACTACAGTGTTTAATATTCGTGAGAGTGTCACATAATACCGGGATTAAGTAAAGTCTGTGTGATTCATCAGATCCCTCCTCCTAAAACTAAGTGAGGCTTTAAACTACAGGCTTCCTCATACCTTAAGGTAGAGACGTGTCCAATCACCCTGTTGCACTAATGTAACACTGTGTATAAACTATACTTCAATGATTTAAAAAAATACAGGCTCGCTGTCTGCCACCTACCATCGCCATCCTTGCTTAACCTTTCCCAAGATTTCTTGGCAAAAATTTCCACTCGACCATCTGTGTCATCTCCTTTGAAAATGATTAACACTCCAGTCTCTTGTTTTCTAATTATCTGCAATGGAGTGAGGTTTAAATATTAGAGGACCAAATTCTCATAAGGACCAAAACCTAGATGGGCGTAAAACACTACCATTTACCAGAATTTGCCATAAAGTAAAAAGAACTTTATGGAAATGTTTAGGAATTCTGTTTTGGAATTCTCTATGGGGAAGGAGTTAGGAAGGGACTGATGTATTTTCAGCAGCCAATCCTAGCATGCCCTAGCTTTTATTTGAGATGCTTACTCAGCATTTAAATGGTTGCTTTAAAAACATCGATTCTAATACTTCATTTGGATTTGGTGGGAAATGATAAAGAGCTTTGGTTCAGTTGTCCACCATGTGGACACTGGACCCAAGCTAACCGCTTCCTGGTACGCTATCATTTATAAAATAACCAACTCTGGATAATATACCCGGGGCATAATAAAATTTTCGGCTTGTGACTGACCATCTCAAGCACCTGCATATAGTTTTAACTGTTTTTTTTTTTCTAGCTACATTTTAGGAGGAAATTCTGATATACCAGTGATGGTTTGCTCCATTTATTTTGATATCTGTGTGTATGAACTGGCCAGGGCTTTTGCAATAAACCCAAGATTTGCAAGATATTCACTCATCCTACTGCAGAATGTGGGGTTATCACCTCTTTGTATGAGCTCCAGCTGGCCAGACAAATTCAAAAATTAATTTCCACCGGCCTATTATCTTTGTTATAACTATACACAATTGCCCAATCTACACTTGACTTTCTCAGGCTGACCCTTACAATCCTGTTACTGTGCGATTTGAACATTCCATCCTTTTCCCCCCTGAAATAGAGGCGAAAATCTCCTTTGCCACAATTTTAAGTATGATTGAGAAGGCTTCACCTTCCCATTTTCAAGTGGCTTAATAATATGAAATCGTCAAAACAACATATATCTTCAGAGACAGCACATGATTTATTGTGCTGATTACCATTTATCCTGCCTATGCTTGGGTGAACAAGGAGGATGAACTTTTCAGAACAGAGCAAGACTTTTCCATAGATAAATGTTTCAACTCTAGTGCAACTATATATTTTCCCCACAGAGAAAATACCATATTTACTTTCATAGTCTCTCCTCCTTTTTTTTTCCTACATGCCTTTTCCCCTCTAATACAACAACACTTTTCTTAATCAGAGGTCACTTACCTACCAATTTAAACCATCAAAGAAGCTAATTTTAAAATGGTCTCTAAGCCCCAAAAGAGAGGTCTTTAGGTTCATATATCAAAACATATTCTACAGTTTTTTAAGAGCAGAGCGTTCAAGCATTTACCCAGAGGCTAAATGCTTTGTGCATAATGTGAGGGCCCCAAAGGATTGCAAACCTTGCATTAGAGGATAGGATGTTCCTCTAATATAAGGATCTAATGAAAAGCCCTGATAGGGAGGGGGTGCGGGAGGGGGCAATTACCAGGACATTTACTTTGTTAGACAGGAAGCTAAGAGTTTCATGCATCCTCTAATCTAATCTGGACCAAATATGCAAAGATTTCAGTATAAGCAAGCATCTCTATCAGAGAAAGTAACAAAAGAGCTAGAATTCAAAATCAGGATGGTCCGATATTCTTTTCTCTACATCAAACCAAATACTTCAGTGTCAGATTGCACTGATTAAGCTACAATGACCATGGATGGTAACCTTCCTTAGCCTCCTCATCTGCAAGACTGTTACCTGTCCTCCATTATCTTGGATTCCTTGAATCCACATAATGCTGAATATGCTGATAATAATCATCCTCAGTCATTAAGGTGAAATTATGCACTTATCAAGGTAAGGAGTCATACAATGCATGTTCTCGATCATGGCATCCCCCTGGCCAGCTGAGCATTCATTATGTGCATGTTCTATAAAATTTTAAAACCCCTTTGGACTTAAAGTAGTAAGTTTCATCTAGCTAGAAAATGCATCTCTGTGATTAGCTCATCCCTTCAATACAAGGACAATAAAACGAGCTATGATTTCTTCTCTCCCCATTATTAATAAAAGTAAGAAGGAAATCTTTTACTCAATGTTTCCATTATTTTTTCGTGGTAGGAATTTCCAATAGCAAACATAACAAAATACACATAGTCACAACAGAAGATTCCAAACTAAATTTAGTTTTAAATCCTTATGCATTTGGGACTATTCAAAACTTTGCTACACTCTGTCCAAATGTTCATTAAATGCCGACTCTCTTCAGCACACTGGGAAGGACACAGAAAGACGAACACAGTCCCTATCATACTGAATACATGTATCACATCATAAGACCCGAGAGAGGAGCCAGAGGATCATGTTTCAAATGAAAGGAATTCTTATAAATAAACTGGGTTTCATGTCCGGTTTCAGGAAAGGAGATTAAAAACATATGCAGATTACATACCGATTTCACGAAAATACTGTATCCACCGAACAATTAAAATCGGAGGATTGACTCTTCACAACCCATCAGGTACAAACGTCCATTGATAGTCCAACTTTGTTTCTTACCCTAAGGTTCCAGGAACTCCAGCAGAGTTTTACACAATGTGCTTATACACTTGCCTAACTTTATGCCGACAAGATAGTGGATCAAAATTCAGAAAAATAATGTAATGCATACACGACTAGCAGATGCTGAGATCCTCTAGGCTTTCTTCTTTGGAATGAGGACTGGCTGTCACAAAGAGACACACATTAAAGTGTGTTCTCTGTGAACTCCAAGCCGAAGCAAAGAGGAGAGAAGACTATATGACAGACTTAACTAGTTCATTATGGCAGTAGCTACATAGGTGGGGGGGTGGGGTTGGTTTTTCACTACAATGATTATCTGAATTCTTTTAAATACCCATGATTTTAAACACCAGGTTATCATTTAACTCTCCTTTGTATTTTCTCATGTTTAGTGCAATGTCAAGAACACACAAGGCAGTTGTTAATTTATTTTTAAACTCCGCCTCACGAAACCTAGTAGCAGACATGTCTAAATAGCTCTAAGTCCATGCCGTCAATGCTTGGAAAACATGGGATCATCTATCATGATAATGAGCTTTCTGAAGTCTGGGGACAACCTACTATGTTTTGATTAAATTTACTATGGATCCAAAAACCCTCTGACATGCAAGAGACCTTTTATGTTTATAAAGATTATTACTGTTGTTATTATTATTCAATCAAATGCCCAGCAAGTAAAACCATGGCAAAATATTTACAACTCTCCCAATAACCACAGAAAGAGATTATCATTAATTCCGTATTGATTTGCAAATCCAGTTCCCATCGAACCAGATCCCTAATCCGGATCATAATGACATATTCCATTTTTAATACTTCCTTATGTCGAGGTATTAACATAACAGTTTTAAGTGCAGAGATTTTTAAGCTTATTTCCTGTTGCTGCCAACCGATGTTAACAAACACCCAACAACTCATGAATCATTTGTGTTATATTATCAAGCTGAACTCTCTTGTGTGATCTGGATGGAGGCTCGGAAGCCCTCACAAGAGAATTATCAGCGTAGGTAAGTCGATAATTAAACAAAACTAAAAATGGTGGGCAGACCCACCAAAAACCCAAGGTCTCACTTTCCTAGTTCATAAATAATCACTACGACCTTCTAAGAAATATGGTGTTCCTGTTGCCGAATTAGCCACTTTCCCACTGAATCCTTTATACCTGAGAAAAGCTAGTGTTAAGAGAAACAGCTGTGGAGGGAAAGAGGGTCTTAAACCCTGGTTCAACCCCTTGAGTCATGTGATTTCGGGCAATTTAATTAAACTCACTCTGAATCTCACAGCCCTCAACTGTAGAATCGCAAGGTTATGATTTCTCCTCGCTACATGAAACGTAAACGTTCTTCAAAGGCACTTTATGCCTGCCACTAGAGATAAACACAGCAAACTTAAAGGATGTGTCCAAACTCTTTTGGCCTAAATACCAATGAGTTGGTATCTACTTAAAACACTGAGTTGGATTCTCACAGCAGGAACCTTATCCTATTCATCTTTGCATCCCCAGGAGCTAGCATAAAACCTAACAAAATAGATTACTGTTGAAAATGTAAATCATACGTACCCCCACACATATTCATGTCGTATCCATTTCTGAGCTTTACTGTCTTTACTTCTGGTATAGCGACTCTGTCTCTTCCTCTTCCTCTTCCCCCCCACGACCAGCACCCCACCCCTGGAGTCCTGTGGCCTCTCCTAAAGAAGCTGCAGTATTACTTTGACTTTCCTCCAGTCTTGTTTTTCTTTTCTGAGGCTGAGTGATCTTTCCAAAGTGTGAGCGGATCTCACCTCACTCTGAAGAGCCCCTTTACACCTAAGATTAATGCAAAATTCCTAATCAAGTCTACGAAGTTCTCCATGGTCTGACGCCCGCCCAACAACCCCAATCCTGTTTTATCTCAAATGGCCTTCCTTCTAGGTTTTTCTCCCTTCTCCAGTCCCACTGGTTTTCTTTCAATCCCTCAAATACCTGAAGCTCTCCTCCTTTGCTAACGCTGGCTGAAGTGTTTTCCCTGCGAAACGTCCACACCTGAATTTAACTGCACTTCCCCACCCAAGCCTTCCCTGACCTTCCTGAGCAAGTAGAGAACCAGGCCCGAGAGCCTCCAGAGAATGTATCAATTTATATTTCTGTTCTTACTTAATGACTGCCCGTGCATCTTCGCAACTCAAGGACAGGCTCCACAAGGGGAGGCGTTTGTTTTTGTTCCCCAGGTGGTTTTAATACTCAGAATTTTGTGGAAGGCGTGATTTTTGTAAACCTTGCTATTACTGAGAGAACACCCAAGAGCCACCTGAGTTACCCGCGCATGATTTTGAGAAACACTCCAAGAATGAGAGCACTTAATGCTCCATGCACAGCACTTAATGACATCTAAAGTTAAAATGAATAAAACACAAGGACAAATGGAAGAACATACAAAAACGTATTCTTTTCCCAAGTTTGAAAATGTATTTTCTCAGACTTAGAGCCTCATTTCTTTCAAGTTGTAAGCGTATGCTAATTTCATAGCAAGCAACTTTTCTTCCTGGACCAAAGGCTAGGAGGAGGCTTTGCAGGAGAAATTGAAGTTCGGTATAATATTGCACATATCCGTGAAATACAATCATCCACACATCTAAAGGGCTTTGAAAGCATGATGGCTTAATCAGAATATTTTTAGTACAAGTTATAAATTCTTACCAAATGAATATCACACCATCTGCAATGAATGCCTTGAGTGGCCAGAAGCTGTGCTACAATTTATTTTAAAAAGAAAGAAATTCACTTAAGGGAACCAGGACTGGGTTTCACAGCCCCTTCATTAGATGGCAATATTAAGTAGAGTGGGAGGGTCAGTGCCAGATTTTATATATGCAATTTTAGAATTATACGTCGTGATACACTCCTCAACTGCAGAATAGCAGGCAAACGGGAAGGGAGAATTTCATGCTAAAAGCTTAGTCTTAAAAACGTGAGAAAATGCAGAGATATGATAATATTAACAGCAGAAAATGCACCTATAGATATAAGGTGCGTGTAAAAAGTTAAGCAAGGTGATTCATAATGAAACGTCTCCATCAATTCTTGCCTGGGCTTGTGTCTGGCAGCCTTCCTTCGGGGGTCCAGGAGTCTCTACTACGCAGGCGCGTCACCACCGCCTTCCACCCACAAAACCAAGTTAAAGTCAGGGAAACGCGGAGCCCCAGGGAGTCTGTTCCAGAGCAAAGAGATGACACTTTGGGCTCTGGAAACCTAATGGGGTCTTTACGCCACTTCCCCGTGCTGGCCCCAGAGCAAAGTACACTAACGGCTCACCTGGGAAGAGACCACACCCAGGCTCCGCAGGGCGCTTCCCCGCACGTCCGTCACCGCCTGGCCCGGGCGCACTCGAGCCCGAATTTTCTCTCCATTTAGAGTACAACCTGGTCCTTCCACCATCTCGCAGCCGGCACTGCGGCTCCCGAGGGGCAGGGCCCTGCGTGGAAAGCTGCCGTGCGACTTGACCTCTGCGCGGGCCACCCCGCAGAAGGGAAGTTCAAATCTCCCGCGCACCCGGCCCCGCCCAAGCCCGCTTGGCCCCACCCCTGTGACGCCCACCGAGATCCGCCAGGCCCCGCCCGGCCCCGTCCCTGACACGCCTGTCAAGATCCACCAGGCCCCGCCCCTGACACGCCCCCTGAGACCCGCCAGGCCCCGCCCCTTCCAGGGTGAGTTGAGTCCACCCAATCCTGGCAAACTCTAAGAGGCCAGGAAGTTGGGAACTCAGAAACTCCAACTTTTTGTTTGGAGGTTTTGCTCTTGTCCTTGAACTACTCAACACAGGCATATTTTGTGACCTTGTCCTCTTATTCTGCTCTAAAATTCAAGGTCGTCACTGTCTTGGAGGCTTTGGTTTTTGTATGCCCTCTTCAGATGTGGGTAAGGAGAAGCAGCTTGTCAGATAGAGTTAGCATACTTTCGAAAATATGGCTTTATATGCCAAATACATTTTAGTGTCTGTATCAAAAACCCTTTCATTTTTTAGATGGCTAAGCTAAGTAAGCTGTACCCAAATTCATCTACCATTCTTTTATGGAACGCTAGAGATGAATGCCATATGAAATTGCTTTGTAGAAGGCAGGGCTCTGTATAAATATGAGGCCAATGCATGACTTTTCAAATTTATATGAAGAGGCATACATATACGAAGCTACTGACTCCATACAGTTTTGTAAATAATGAAAAATCTTACTAGTTTTTGAAAAATACAGCCCATTAAAACAAAATGTTAATTTGTGTGTGATTTAATAAGCCTAACACTGTTCTGCACTTAAACCAGAAGAATATATACTGGAGACTTAAATTCAAATATTTAAGAAACATTCAACCTTTTTCTTTGTGGGGAGAGATTATTGGTCAAGTTCGCTTGATCATGTTCAAGATACTTTGTACTTTACTCCCTCGTTTAATTGTTTACTTTTCTAGGTCAGATTACTGAATAATCAAGAAAGAATCCTGTGGGGCGCCCTGGTGGCTCAGTCGGTTAAGCATCTGACTTTGGCTGAAGTCATGATCTCACGGTTTGTGGGTTCGAGCCCCGTGTCAGGCTCTGTGCTGACAGCTAGCTCAGAGCCTGGAGTCTGCTTCAGATTCTGTGTCTCCCTCTCTCTCTGACACCCCTCTGCTTATACTGTCTCTGTCTCTCAAAAATAAATTAAAAGCATAAAAAAAAAACTCAGTCATCATCTTTGCCCCTTTGGTGGAGGAAAGTGCTATTTGCTTATTTGCTTCTGCCTTTTCATTAGTTATTTATTGCTACCTTGTAAATGGTCCCATTTATTATGTCGAAGCTTCTGCAGGTCTGGAATTGGACAGTGCTCTGGCTGGGTGGTTCTGCCTCTGCGTTTCTCAAGCATTTGCAGTGAAGACGTTGGTCAGGGTTATGGTCATCTAAAGGCTTGATTTTAGCTGGAAAATCCACTCAGGTGGCTCACTTGCACAGCTATCGACAGGAAGCCTTGGTTTCTAGTCCTCTGAGAGCTGCTTGGCTGTTCTCCGGACCTGAGTTACCCCGGAGGTGTGACCTACAGGAAAAGCCTAGGAGAGAGCTTGCAAGGACCTTTATTACCTAGTCTCTGAGGTGACACCACCACACCTTTGCCACTAGTATTCCTTAGAATACAGTCAATCAGTATAGCCCTAAGTGGGGGGGGGGCGGGGGCTGGGGAAGGAAGCTTTATCTCTTGAAGGCGGGAGTATTAAATAATCTGTGACCATATTTTAAAACCATCACCATGATCATTAATCTGAATGCTTCATCATGGACTTCTCATTTCTCTTCCGGTTGCACTGTGTGCACACTGAGCTCAAATACAACCTTTAGTTAGAATGAAGTTTACCATTCCCCACAGAGCTCAGTAAGAGTTGGGCAGGAACACTGAAAATACCAAGAGATGTCACTGATGTGCCCCAAAAAGCCAAGCCAGGTTTTGGTTATATGTGACTAGCCACTGAGTCTTTTGATGCTTCTCTTTCTTATCCTTCTATGCATCCAATTAAGAATAAAATTAGGGGGAGGGAGCTACCTGGGTGGCTCAGTCAGTTGAGCTTCAGACTTCTGCTCAGGTCATGATCTCACAGTTTGTGGGTTCCAGCCCACATTGGGCTCTGTGCTGACTGCTCAGAGCCCGTAGCATGCTTCAGATTCTGCAGCTCCCTCTCTCTCTGACCCTCCCCCATCACCCTTTATCTCTCTATCTCTCTCAAAAATAAACATTTAAAATTTTTTTCAAACAAGAAGAGTAAAATCACATGCATGGTGTATCTGCAGTACCTATTAAGAGCTGTTTCACGACTACAAACAAACCTACCATGGTGTAAACTCTTACTGTTTCTCTCAAACTGTCAGAAGCCTCCTACATGCCATCCTTCCTGCATGTAA
Source organism: Suricata suricatta (assembly GCF_006229205.1). Taxonomy (NCBI): domain Eukaryota; kingdom Metazoa; phylum Chordata; class Mammalia; order Carnivora; family Herpestidae; genus Suricata; species Suricata suricatta. The sequence continues at coordinate 7,896,295 of NC_043700.1, read as the reverse complement.
CCTGTCACACTCTTAGCAGAGTAACCTTCTGAAGCAGGATTTATTCACTGATGACTTCATTAAAATAATTTGTTTTCTCTAAATCTCACTTTCTTCCTATGTAAAATAAAATATAACTTTACTAGAAACATCCACGTGACTGTTCTAATTCCTAAATATCATATATGAAAGCACTTTGAGAAATAGAAAACACTACAAATTGAAGGGATTAAGATAAATTTGACTGCTACTCCTAGAATATTTTCTGTGCTTTTTGTTTCTTGGTTCATGCTGTTATTCTTACTTTTTTTTTTTTTTTAATTTTAGAGAGGGAGAAGGTGAGCCAGGGAGAGGGGCAGAGGCAGAGAGAGATAATCTTAAGCAGGCTCCATGCTCAGTGCAGAGCCCACAGTGGGGCTTGATCCCACAGCCCTGGGATCATGACCTAAGCCCAAATCAAGGACCAAACATTCAGGACACCTGGGTGGTTCAGTTGGTTAAGCATCTGACTCTTGGTTTCTGCTCAGATCATAACCTGAGGGTTCATGAGTTTGAGCCCTGCATCAGGCTCTATGCTTGGTATTCTCTCTCTCTCTCTCTCTCTCTCTCTCTCTCTCTCTCTCTCTCTCTCTCTGTCTCTCCTCCATTCATGCTCTCTCTCTCTCTCTCTCTCTCTCTCTCAAAAATGAATAAACTTAAAACAAAACAAAAGAACCACTCAACCAACTGAGTTACCTAGGTGCCCTATAACTTTTATTCCTCTTTAAACTCCCCTTCAACCCAACTTACTGAAATTCTGCCAACTTTTAAGTCCTGGTTGAATTCAACTCCTCTAAAAAATGTTCCAGGTATGGTCAGAACTAATCTCTTTCCTTTTGAAGTTGGTTCTTCCATAGCTTGTACCAAACTTACCTTGTATTAGAGTTAATTGGGTACCTACTGGTCTCCTACTAGATTTGTCCTTGGAGACAGTAGAGTGGTGTCCTGTTGATAATTCCTGTAGCAGCCAGGATGCTCTTTTGCACATAATGGACATTCAATAAATATTTGTTGAGTTGAATTATCATTATTAACTTACAAATGAAAACATTAGACTTTTCTGTCCCCAAATACCTTTCCTTATATCTTTAGTGTCATTCTCATGAATTGAGATTTTATGTTTTCAGAAGTCCTTGTTAAAAATAAACGTCAACAAAGATAGGCGGTACATCGTTGCCCTAGGACATATTTTCTTTGTTAGATCAACAGGCCAAGAATCTCAATGCATCCTTGAGGAAGCCAGATCAACCACACGTGTAGTCACCTGTGTACATTCATTTATATGTTTTTATCTTCACAATAATCCTGTATGATAGTCAGGATAGAGACTATTAGTACCTTATAGATAAAGAAATTGAGTTTTAGACCAGTGGTTATTTTCCACGATGACATGTAGGGACCAGCAAAGATACAGAAATGAAACCCAACTTATCTTAGCTGAGACCAGTATTCTTTTCACTAACACCACAGGTGAGCATAAATGAAATAAAAATGTCTAAAACATTGGAAAGAGATAGCTTTCCCCAGGGCCTCAAGTGGCTAGTATATACCACATAGGTCCGTAGCACTAGTGAAAACGTGTTGGAAAGGGTAAGGAGTCACCAAATGGAGAATGGATAGGAGCTAAAAATAAACATGAATTTTACTTGCAAAAATTTTCACTAATAAAGACATACTTAATGCTTGCTCTGTGTGAGGTACTGAGTCAGGCTGTGCGGTAGGAAGGGATGTAGAGAAGCCTCTGCACACAAAACAATTACAATGTGGTCAGAGATACTGACATTAAAAAACTATTAAAGGAAAAGAGATCTCATGTGATGTACAAAAAATGAGCTAGATGCTAAGGAAATTCATTGAAGAGACACATCACTCAGAAGCAATATAGGCCGGCACTCCACCGCATTAGATGCAGAGAAGAGCGGGGGTCTGAGCTGGTCCTTCAGGCAGGAGAGCCCTACGCAAGTAAAGGTCAATGAAGAGAATTCTAAGTAATAACAGGAATACAGAAAAACAGGTGATGTATTTGAGACACAATGATTAAAGCAGAAATTGTCAGGCAGGCGAGTAGTGGTAGAAAACACTGGAAAGATTCCTAGGGACCGCTATGGGGAGAGCCCAGGACAAAGAAGAACAGAATTCACTTTCCTGGGACATAGGCAGCCATGAGACTTTTGAGCAGGCGTGGGGACCCCCAGCCCACAAATCCACTATACTCATTTCCTAAGACTGAAATTCAGAACTCCATCCCAACTGTGGAAAGAAACAGGCTCTGCAGTTTGGATCCCTTATTTGCTTATTTATTCCTCATTTAGAAATAGATGGGTTACAGTTGCTCACCGCAGGTGGGCAGATGCTTACATAATGCTGAGTTCATAATGCCTCGCAGAGTCCTTAGTTCAAAATTCCTCTGTTTTCTCTAACAATAACCGCAGATATTTATTTAGTGCTTCTATGTGCCAGGCAACGCTCAAAGTGTTCTGCAGACGCTTTGATCCTCGCAGTAATCCTCTGAGATGAGTACTATTCTTATCTTCATTTTACAAATGAAGGAACTGGGTCAGAGAGGTTGGGTAATTTGTTCAAGGCCACAGGGCTGGGATTCAACCAGGCAGGCCATGGTCTTAGCCAAGTATTTTCAGCAACATCAATTATATTACACTGGCCTGCAACCAAATATTTTTAGCAATGACTTGAGAAATGGTGTTTTAGAGGAAAAGCAACCTTTTAGTCAGCCTTCTATAGGCATTAAAGACAATTTTCAAAAAACCTTCTTTTAGCATATTATGTTTTGACATATTTTGGAGAGTGAACATTTGTTTTTAGCCCTCTCTTGACAAAGCCTGTGGGCAGATTTTTAGGGGGGAATGATAAAAATGGAGCCAGGGTGACATTTCTTTAATCTCTGTGTTTTACATAAATTATCTGAATATATTTACCAGGTAGAGAGAGAACATCCATGCTCTCTCTTACTCTGAGCTCCGAATTAGAGGAAGCAGTCATTAGTGAACATTGCGTGCAGGTGTTTTTGGTGGTATTTACTAAAGAGTCTCCAGTTTCTACCCATTACGAGAAACTTTTAACATTAGACTACCAGAAGAATAATAAAACACACAGCAATAGAAACCATTTTGACAGTTTTACTGTTGGAAGCATATACCAAATGTTGAGACTTTGCAGAGTGGTGGGTTTTGTTTCACTGTGAAGGCTAGAGGTGCCAGGCAACCGTTTTCTGCCAGCCAAGTGACAACCTAAATTGCAGAATCGACCACGGCCTCCTAGGTGATCCAGGAAATACACCCTGACATCTCTAGTCTGCTCACAGCGTTGGGAAATCCAGGACTGTGGTGTTTTGCAAATTTCTCTGTGCAAGGAATTCTTCTCATTTATTTTGTAATTTAAGCATAAGTAAGCAAAAGTAGTTTCTGTGTGTGAACTTGATTTTTCGGAAATTAATATCTAAATAGTTACTAAACAGTCACAAAAGAGCCAAAATAATCTCTTTGTGAGAGCCTCCCTGCATGAGACAGGATTGGAGAATTGATTTCTTTTCTATTTTGAAATAGAACAGCGAGTTATTTTTTGTTAATATCTTGAGGCAACATTCATCAGCCTCAGCCACCAGAGAATGTATTCCCAGTGAGGCTTGAAATGCACCATTTACTCATTCATTCAAAAAGCAATCTGTGGGCCGGATGCCTGGGTGGCTCAGTCGGTTGAGCATCTGACCAACCACTCGTGGTTTTGGCTCAGGTCATGATCTCAAGGTTTGTGAGTTTGACCCCGGGTTGGGCTCTGCACTGACAGGAAAGAGCATGCTTCAGATTATCTTTCCCTCTCTCTGTCCCATCCCCACTCCCCATTTTCTCCCTCAAAATAAATAAATAAACTTTAAAAAACCCAGTCATTGGGCACCTCATATGTTGCAGGAAGGATGCTAGATCCATGGGTACAGATAAAAGTCAGAGATCTAAGCAGCTCACAGACCAGTGAAAGGAAAAGAGGAAAGTTCTCTAACAGGTAACTCCAAGCACCACAAGAAGATGTGGCAAGGCGACTTGGGATTCTAGACACTCCAGCTGCATTCTGAGGAGGAATAGGAAGAAGTATGTATGTCACCGGAACAACAGGAGACGAGCAGTTTCAGGCGGATGGGGAAGACACTATTTCTGAAGCTAGGAGCTGTGAGATAACATCACATTATGGGAACAATAAGAATACCTGATGGACAAGAGATCAGGAGGTGAGGGCTGAGAAGGCCCAAAGAAGTCAGCAAACCGAGATCATGAAAAGTCGAATATGAGCGATGCAAAGAAGTGAGGATATTATGTTGAAAGCAATGGGGAAGCCAATAAAGCAATCTATGCAAAAGTGACATGATTACATAAGCTTTGCTTCATGATCACCAGAACAGTGGGAAGCAGTGATTCTCAGCCAGGGCGGTTTTGCACTTTTGAGGACAACTGGTCACATCTAGGAGAATGGGAGTGTTGTTGGCGTCTAATGGGCAGAAGGCGGGGACACTGCTACAAAGAGGTCTCCAGCCCACAATGTCCATAGTGCCAACGTTGAGAAATGCTGGTGTGGAACGCTGATTAATGCCCTGCTCCCCAAGTTCATGCTCCCGTCTTTGGAGCCTGTGACCTTGTCTCCTTACATGGCAAAAGGAATACGGCAGATGTGACTAAGGACTGTGAGATGAGGTGAATATCCTGGATCATCCGGGTGGTCCCAATGTAATCACAAGGACTGATAAGAGGGAAGCAGGTAAAGTGAGCACAGAAGCAGTGTGATGTCACCAGGCTGATACCTTTGAAGATGGAAGAAGCCACAAGCCAAAGAAAGTAGGTGGCTTCTAGATGCTAGAAGGGGGGAGGAGAGAGTCTCTGTGAGGGGCTCCGAAAGAGCCAACCCTACTGGATCTTTTATTGATTCCCTCCTTTCCCTTGATGTCAGGCTAGGAAGATTGATTTTCGACTTGTGACTTCCAGAATAGTTAGAGAATAAATTTGTGTTGTGTTAAGCCACTTACCTTGTGGTAATTTGTTATAGCAGTGATAGGAAGTTAATATATCTGTTTTGGAGGATGGGATGAATGGGAAGCAAATCTAAAGGCACGAAAACAGCAGGGAGATGTCAATATTGTCAGGCACTGATTGGAATGCTGGAGATACAACAGTGATCAAGGCAGGAAACTAACACAATTCCTGTTCTCTAGATGATTATAAACTACTAATTTATAGGAATTCTTGTTACATTCCAGAAAATAATCCCTTGCATAATGCTAATTTCCTTTCTCAATCCATTATACATCTGCTAAGTTTTTCTATTTTGAATAGAAAGTTTTACTTTTGATTTATTCAAATTTATCAGTAGTTCACATTATGATTTATACTCCTCCCCCACTCAAAGTCATTTCAGTGTCATAAAATATCTCTCTACATTTTTTCTATTAACTTTATTTATAGTTTCCTTATAATAGATTATTGTTTCTGATTATCCATTTGCTCCGTTAAAGCAATATTATCAACCTACCCTTGCCACATGTTCCTGTGGAGGGACAGATGTCACCACACCATTGTCAGAAATGGCCATTTGAGGACTTTCACTCAATGGAGTGTGAGTTGTCTTATCTGACCATAAACTTGAAGTGAGAAATAAAATGTTTATTGCTGGAAGCCACTGAGACTTTGGGGATGGTTTGTTACACAGCATAATCCAGGAAAATTTGATTAAAACACTTACGTCTGTATTTAGGCATTGTTGCTATGACAGCATCATTGTCACATGCAAAGTTATCCTTACTATATAAATAGGTGTGGTCTCTCTATTGTTTCATTGGCCTATCTCTTTTTGTACCAATTCTACTCTATTTTTATGACTGTGATATTATACTGCCTTAAGGTCTTGTGAGTTCTCACTTTTCAGTCTTCCTTCTCAAAATTATACTAGCTTTGTATGGATGTCAAGCTTTCATGTTATATTTAGACAATGCTTCCTAATCTCCCCACAATTCTGCTGACATATTGATTATAAAAACAGAAAATCTATAGATAAGCCTGGGAAACCATTCATAGTTTTACAACGTTAATACATCTTTTAATTAGGGTCTCAATTAACTTTATACATTTTATAAGTTTCGAGGTAAAGATACTGTGTTGTCTTCCCTGTTTTAATCCCTAGTTATTGTATTGTTCGGGTTGATATTGGAAGTGGAATATTATTTTCCATTATAATTTTAGTTGTTGTTGTTGTTGTTTCTATGTAAGGTGCTAGACTTCAATGTGAAACATATATACCCTGCTGAGGAAGGAAAGAAAATATTAGTACTTCCCTGTATGCTTATTTTTTCACTTTACTTTAACATTTTTATGGTTAGGCAAATAGTATCTAATGGATTAATACATTAGTTCTATAATAAGAGGAATAGCTAATTTTTACGAGGCACTGACTTTGTGCTGGGTACCAAACAAATGTATGAATTTACTTTATCCTCACAAAATCCTAAGTGGCAAGTGTTGCTATTATTATTATTACTATTCCCATTTTACAGACAAGAAAAGCAAGGCAGAGAGGAATTTTGTAACTTGCCAAGGACACACAAGTAGTAAGTAACAGAACCAAGATTTGAACCCAAGGCAATCTTGCTCATAATATATATACTATATTATATGTAAAATACAGAATTGCAATTTATAAATAAATATTGGGTCATGCTGGCTCATAGGAGGAGTTGGTTTGCTTTTAAAAATTAAGGGTTTTTTCACACTGAGATACCACCTCACCCCAGTCAGAGTGGCTAAAATGAATAAATCAAGAGACTATAGATGCTGGCGAGGGTGTGGAGAGACGGGCACCCTCCTACACTGTTGGTGGGAATGTAAACTGGTGCAGCCAC
>NC_043700.1:7889134-7889282 GCF_006229205.1 Suricata suricatta | reverse complement strand
ACCCAAGGGGTACAGAAGTGCTGATGCATAGGAGCACATGTACCCCAATGTTCATAGCGGCACTTTCTACAATAGCCAAATCATGGTAAGAGCCTAAATGTCCATCACCTGATGAGTGGATCAAGAAGATGTGGTATATATACACAAT